>NC_073247.2:17866136-18169166 GCF_029281585.2 Gorilla gorilla gorilla | reverse complement strand
CTAGAGGCTAAAAATCCAAGGGCAAGGTGTTCATAGAGTTCACTTCTCCTGAAGCCTCTCTCCTTGGCTTGTAGATGCCGTCTTCTCTCCATTTTCACATGATCGTCCCTCTGGGTGTTTCTGTGTCCTAATCTCTTCTTATAAAGAAACTAGTCCTATTAGATCAGGGCCCAGCCTAAAGGCCTCATTTTACCTTAGTCACCCCTCTAAAGAGCCTAACTGCAAACACAGCCACATTCTGATATACTGGCATTTAGGGCTTCAATATATGAATTTTAGAGGGCACAATTCAGAGCGTAACAGCCACCATCTATCTATAAACGCTGATTTTAGAGACCACAGAATTGTTGGATCAAGAGCAAAACAGAGCACTTTGGTGCCTAAGTGTATCAGTTAGGGATCACTGGTTGCATGCAATAAAACCACTCAGAACTGACCTAAGAGAAAAAAGAAATGATTCAAAAGAAATGGGCAGAGTGTATGAAATTCAAGGAAGACCTAAAAATTCAGGACTGAATTGAAAAGGCACCCAGAGGCTCCAGGGAATCTATGCAGTGGGAAAAAATAATTTCTCTGCTACATCCATACCGCTGCTGGAGTGAGTGAGAACCAGCCACCTGCCCTTAGCCATAACAGGAGGCAGAGCTCCAGTTCAGCGTCCAACTAACCTAGCATTGGTCATTCATTGCTCCTTCCTTGACAAGAGGTGGAAAGGGCATTTGTAGTCACATCCTCACCAGTACTGCACACAATATAGGAGGTGTGCTTCTCCAAAAGAAAATTGCAATAATGTTTCACTAAAAACGAGAGATGGGTGTTTGATGGTAAAGAAGGAAACAGAGAACAAAAAAAGGAAGGTAAGGACAAAGAAAAAAGGAAGGAGGAAAGAAAAAAGAAAGAAAGAAGTAAGGAATAAAGGAAGGAAGGATGAACGAAGGAAGGGAGGAAGGAAAGAAAGGGAAGAAGGAAGGAAGGAGGGAGGGAAAGAAGTAGAGAAGAAAAGGAAGGAAAGAAGAATTAAAGGAAGGAGGAAAGATGAAAGAAAGAAAGAAGAAAGGAAGAAGGAAGGAAGGAAAGAAGAAGGAAGGGAGAAAAAAAGAAAAAGAAAGAAGAAAGAAAGAAAAAGAAAGAAAGAAAGAAAACAGCATGGGAAAAGGAAGGAAGAAAAGAAAGAGAGAAAGAAAACATTACATCTAAATTGGCTTGCATTGTTCATACAAATTGGCTAATCACTGGGCTTCCCCTTGTAGACAGATTTGAGTCCACGAAGCAGGGAAGAACTTAGCCCCTTCTGCCAGTTTTTTTCTGCATATGTCTGTATCTTATCCACCATTAGGTTTGGTATTCTTGCCATTCTTTCCTTGGCCACAAGCTGTGAGCACAGGGAGGACTCCGCTGACCTAGCAGGTGTCCAGCCGCCTGTGGGAGAGATGAGCCCGAAGGCCGGTCCCTTACCATGAATTTTCTCGTTTCTGATTATTGCTCTTTGCTTCTACACCAATTAAATTGTGCCATATTTTACTTACAGTTCTTTCAAGATATCTTTTTCGTTCTTTTTACTGTTACAGCCTGCTGGTGGCTCTTTTAAAGAGCCCGTGTCTTTTACAGTATGAAAACAATGGAATCATGTTTGTTAAGAGAACAGTTATAAAGAAGCCTGCCATCTGGAAGGATAAGGTTGATGGCAATTTCTTGATTTTTACTTCTACGGGAAGGAGCACATAACTAAAGAAGGATTTTTTCTCTCCTATTATAAATCCATGTATCACGTTTCTGGGCAACTATATAAGTATACTGTGTACCGATCCTCATTTTGTATAAGCACCATATCAAGTTTGACCCAACATGAGACCTGGGCATTGTGAAACTGGTGTCCTAGCCTCTTAGTTCTGCATCTGATCTTTCCTTTGACAAACACCACGTTTCACCTCCCTTCAATCGTAAGGGTGTCCATACATTCATGTGGCAACTAAATCACAGATATCCCCTTTGTCTTTTCATGTTAGTCTAGGACACGGCTATAGAACAGAGATCATCTAACATTTCTGAAAAGACACAGAAAGTAAATATTTTTGGCTGAGTGGGCCATATGACTTCTGCAGCAACCATCCAACCCTGCTGTTGTAGTGAAAAAGCAGGTGTGAATGGTACACAGATAAATGAATGTGGCTGTTTCCTTTATTTACATAAACAAGTAGTGGGCCAGATTTGGCACATGGGTTGTGGTTTGCTGACACATGGTTGTGAGTTTTTCTTTTATCACTAACCCACTGGGTGCTGACCATTTATCCAACAATAATTGCCATCTGTTGAATCTTATATGTCTACCTATTATATGTCTATGTAGCTTGTGGAAATGTACTCATCTTTACAACAACTCAATATTTACATTCCCACCAACATTGTATTGTCAAAGAACATGAACAGACATGTCTCAAAAGAAGGCATACAAGCAGCCAACAAACATAAACATATGAAAAAATACTCAATATTACTAATCATCAGAGAAATGCAAAATAAAACCACAGTGAGATAACATCTTACACCAGTCAGATTGGCTACTGATAAAAAGTCAAGAAACGACGATATTGCTAAGTATGCAAGGAAAGGCAATCTTTTATACACTGTTGGTGGGAATGTAAATTAGTACAACCTCTATGGAAAACAGTGTCAAGATTTTTTTTTTTTTGAAATACATTCTTACTTTGTCGCCCAGGCTGGAGTGCAGTGGCATGATCTTGGCTCACTGCAACCTCCAACTTTCGGGTTCAAGCGATTCTCATGCCTCAGCCTCCCAAGTAGTATGAAGAATTCTCAAAGAACTAACTACCATTTGATCCAATAATCCCACTTCTGGGTAACCACCCAAAGGAAAACAAATTATTATACATAAAAGATACCTATATTCATATATTTATCTTTGCTATCATAATAGCAAAGATATGGAATCAACCTAAGTGTCCACCAGTGAATGGTATGATAAAGACAATGTGATACACACACACACACGCACAATGGAATACTATTCAGCCATAAGAAAGAATGAAATAATATCTGTGGCAGCAACAATGATAGAGCTGGAGGCCATTATCTTAAGTGAACTAACTCAGGAACAGAAAGTCAAATATTGCGTGTTCTCACTTACAAGTGGGAACTAAACAATGTGAACACATGGACATAGATTGTGAAATGACAGACGGTGAGGACTCAGAAGGTTGGGAGGGTGGGTGAGGGATGAGAAATTACCTGTTGGATACAATGTTCACTATTTCACCACTATGCAATATATCCATGTAACAAAACTGCGTTTGCACTCCCTAAATATATATCCCTATTTTATAAAAGTTCCTCATGGTAACTGAAGAGTGAACTAGAGCAGACCTTCCTAAACTTATCATGCATGTCAGTCACCTGTGATCTGGTTCAAATGAAGCTTCTGATACAAGAGTTTGGGGTCTGAGGTCTGAATTTCCTTCCTTCCTTCCTCCCTCCCTCCCTCCCTCCCTCCCTCCCTCCCTCTCTCTCTCTCTCTTTCTTTCTTCTTTTTTTTGATGGAGTCTCACTCTGTTGCCCAGGCTGGAGTGCAGTGGTGCGATCTCGGCTCACTGCAGCAACCTCCGCCTCCTGGATTCAAATTATTCTCCCTCTTCAGCCTCCCAAGTAACTGGGATTACAGGCACCTGCCACCACGCCCAGCTAATTTTTGCATTTTTAGTAGAGACAGTGTTTCACCATGTTGGCTAGGCTGGTCTTGATCTCCTGACCTCAGGTGATCCGCCCGCCTCAGCCTCCCAAAGTGCTGGGATTACAGGCATGAACCACCGTACCTGGCCTGAGATCTGAATTTCTAACACTCCCAGGTGATGTTGATGCTGCAGTTCTGGTGACCACTTTAAGTCATAAGTACTGTCTGGCAAAAAAAATGATTCCATCTGAAGAAAGAGAAACATCAGCTCAACACTATGTGGCCAAAACAAGTCATGTGGCTATGCATAACTTGGAGAGGATAAAAAGTGGAGTTCACTCCTTTGCCAGGGAGTAGAAGCAGCATGTATGTTTATAAATAGTTGTAATACATACTCAGTCCATGTTTGTCTGACTTCCAAATCTTTATACTTTTCACCACATCATGCTACTTATTCTAGTTGGAGGTGGAGATAGGTTCTGACACCCATTTCCTTAGCTAGGAATGCCACCGTTCACTGAAGATCCTTTTCCTGGGATTGATACTTATGTTTTAACAACCCTTGCAATGCAAAGTGTGATTCCTAGTCCATCAGCATCAACTGGGGGCTTGTTAGAATCTCAGGGTCCACTCCAAACCCACTGAATGTAAACACAGATCTTCTGGGGAGGAGTAAGCTGTAACTCTGGCCACAAAGATTTAGCCTGCATAAAGTTCCCATGAACCGGAGGTCACAGTCAGAAATCACAGAGCACAGAACAAAGCAAGGAGAACAAGAGAGAGTGGGAAGAAAGAGAAAACAGCAAAGTCAGATACTTTAGATATTGGAATAATTAACTACAAAGTATAAATGCAGAATCTGCATTTTAAGGAGATCTCTAGGTGATATGCATGTGCATTACATAATGAAAAGCATGTTCTAATCCAGTTCATAGGCAGCAGACTGCCACATGTGGAGAAGTGATACAGTTAATGAAAGTTGCCTACAATAATTCTGATTATCCTGCCATTACCTGAATCCACCATGAAGGACACTCTAGGAGGGGCCAATGAGTCTATAGAGAAAAAGTAGCAAACCAGCTAAAGGGATCAGTGGCCACAATGAGGAAAATGAGGAAAAACAACTAGGAAAAAAAATGTCCCAGGAAAGAAAATTGCTGGAGGAGGAAGAGAACTTGCAATAAAAATTCAACAAATATTTGAATGGGTATCTACTAATTATGATATTTTGCTTTTAGCAAAGCAGCAGACTATTTTTAAACTCTCCCTTATTATAAAGCATACAGAAATGCCAGATAAATCATTTTAA
Source organism: Gorilla gorilla gorilla (assembly GCF_029281585.2). Taxonomy (NCBI): domain Eukaryota; kingdom Metazoa; phylum Chordata; class Mammalia; order Primates; family Hominidae; genus Gorilla; species Gorilla gorilla. Next base: position 18,164,172 of record NC_073247.2, on the reverse strand, counting down.
AACATCTCTTTGAATGCATACTCGAGTTTGCAAAAACAGTAATACAAATTCTGAGAAGTAAAATGAAATAATGAATCAAGAGAAGTAAACCAGTGCTAAGGCCCATAACTGCCCTTGGGTCATCTACACATCCCAGGAAATAGGAGCTTCAATTTTAATGCCTGCCTGCACACAAAATCAAAAGCGTGTTATAGGCTCTTACAAGATAAGGATAAAGTCCAAACTCTTCTTTTCTAATTTTTAAAATTATTTTGTAGAGATGGGGTGGTTGTTTCACTTTGTTGCCCAGGCAGGTCTGGAACTTCTGGCCTCAAATGATTCTCCCACCTCGGCCTCTCAAAGTGTTAGGACTACAGGTGTGAACTACTACACCCAGCCCCAAAATTCTTGAAGTGCTACCATCTCAATGAGAAAGTGAACTACAAACCAAAATAACAACAACAAATCTGAAACAGAGAACAGCGAAGTGTTTCCTTTTTGAGATTGGCTCTTACGCATCAGGGAAGGTGAAGTCCTAAATGTTCAGATAGGTTTCTAGCCTGAATTCAATTAAAAAAACCCCAAGACCTGAAATATTTGATTTAATGTGGTTTTATTTGTTAACTTTTAACTTTTTATTTATTTCTTTTTTAACTTATATTTCAGGTTCAGGGGTACATGTGAAAGTTTGCTATATAGGTAAATTCATGTCACAGGCATTTGTTGTACAGATGATTATTTCATCACCCAGGTATTAAGCCCAGTACCCAATAGTTATTTTTTCTCCTCCTCTTCCTCCTCCCACCCTCCACCAGCAAGTAGACCCCCAGTGTCTATTGTTCTCTTCTTTGTGTTCATGAGTTCTCATCACTTGGCTCCCACTTATAAGTGAGCACACGTGGTATTTGGTACTCTATTTCTGTATTAGTTCTCTAAGGATAATAGCCTCCAGCTCCATCCATGTTCCTGCAAAAGACATGATCTCCTGTTTTTATGGCTGCATAGTATTCTGTGGTGTACATGTACCACACTTTCTTTATCCTATCTATCTTTGATGGACATTCAGGTTGACTCCACGTCTTTGTTATTGTGAATAGTGCTGCAGTGAACATTCATGCGCATGTGTCTTTATGGTAGCATAATTTATATTCCTCTGGGTATATACCAGATTGCTGGGTCGAATGATCATTCTGTTTTTAGCTCTTTGAGGAATTGACATACTGCTTTCCACAATGGGTGAACTAATTTATACTCCCACCAACAGTGTACAAGCATTTCCTCTTCTCTGCAACCTTGCCAGCATCTGTTATTTTTTGACGTTTTAATAATAGCCATTCTGACTGGTGTGAGATGGTATCTCATTGTGGTTTTCATTTGCATTTCTCTAATGAGCAGTGATGATTGAGCTTTTTTTCCATATGCTTATTGGCCGCATGTATGTCTTCTTTTGAAGTGTCTGTTCATGTCTTTCACCGATTTTTAATGGGATTGTTTTTCTTTTGTAAATTTGTTTAAGTTCCTTATAGATGCTGGATATTAGACCTTGTCAGATGTATAGTTTGCAAAATTTTTCTCTCAGTCTGTAGGCTATTTACTCTGTTGATAAGTTTTTGTTTTTGTTTTGCTGTGCAGAAGCTCTTAAGTTTAATTAGATCCTGTTTGTCAATTATTGCTTTTGTTGTGATTATGGTGTCTTTGTCATGAAATCTTTGCCAGTGCCTATGTCCAGGATGGTATTGCCTAGGTTGTTTTCCAGGGTTTTTATAGTTTCAAGTTTTACATTTTTAGTATCTTCAGGGCTTTGACAAATTTAAACATAAATATTCTGTGAAGGAGTGAATTGATAACTCAGGCCACAAGGATTTACCCTATGTAAAGTTCCCACAAATATGAGATCCCAGTCAGAAATCACACACAAAGGAAATAATTAAAATCATGAAAAAATTATCAAAAAGAAAAAGGTTAAAGGAGTTGAAGGAACATTTAGAACTTTATATATATTTGAAACTGAAAACTAAAGTTAAAATAATTTATAGCTTACTACTATGCCAGACACAGTTACAAGAATTTTCACATATTACTTCATTTAATTCTTAACAGTTTTATGAGGTAGGTATTAATTGTCCTAAAGCCACATGGCTCATATGTCTCAGAACTAGAATACGAAGACGAGCAGTCTGTCTCCATAACCCGACCTCTCAACCACTACATAATAGCATCTCTTGATGGCTGCATTTAATGAGCAGAGGAGACAGAAGGAAAAGGAAAATTAGCAAACTGGAATACAGATCTGAAGATATTACGAGAAGAAATGCAAGGAAATGAAATGAGGTTAAGAGATGTGGAAGATTGAGTGAACAGGTCTAATACCTATCTAATTGGAGTTTTTGGATGAAATGATGGAAAGAGAGGTGGTCAACCTTGGCAGAGGCATTTTCCGCAATTTGTGGAACACATGATACATCAGATTCGGCGACTACAGCAAATCTTAAGTAGGATAAACGAAAATAAATCCATACTTAATAATGAAAATGCTGAATAGTAATAATACCAATGTCAAAGAAGAGATCTTAAAAGCAGACAGGCACATATACACATATACACACACATATATACACATATACACACACCCACACATATATACACATATACACACACCCACACATCGATTACCCACCGGGATGTCACATGGAGACTGGGAACTGACTTCCCAAAAGCCAGAGGAGGGTAGGAAAAAACCTTCATGTTGCCAAGAGAAAAGAACTACATCCCATAATTATACTCACAGATGAACATTCTTTCAAGGACAAGGTAGAAATAAGTACATTTTTTAGATCACAAAACGGTGAAAATTTATCATAAAAAGAAGCTCCCTCAAATCTAAAGGAAATATTTAGGAGAAAAAGAAAATAATCTTAAAAGAAATATCTGAAGTACAGGAAGGATTAATGAGGGAGGAAAATGGAGTTTTTCATAGAACTGGATGGGATATTTTAAAATGGATATGGAAATATAAAGACCCAAGATTAACCAAAATACTCCTGGACCAGTGTGGTTATGGACTAGCTCAAGCTACAGTAGTTAAGGCTGGGTGTGATTGGCAGAAGAGTAGACAAATGTCCTAATGAACCTAACGGAGTCCTCAAGGACTGACCCACACATAGACTTAACAAATGGCAGAGACTGCAGAGCTAAGGGACAGAAGGGGCCCTTCAAGAACACGGGTAAAAATGAAAACATTCTTGCCAGGAGGGAGAATGCAGAAATGGCCAGAAATGGACCTATAAAAAGATGTTCAACATTACTAGTCATCAGAGAAATGCAATGAAAAACACAAGGTAAAAAGTTTATCACTTCACATCTACCAGATTAGAAAATATTAGAATGTAACAATAGCTAGTGCTATGCAAGATGCAGAGGAATGAAAACTCTCAAATGCTTCTGGTGGGAGCGTAAGTTGGTACAACCACCTTGGAAACAAATGTAGTATAATCTGGAACCTTATGTTGCTTATGTTCTGTGATCCAGTAATTCCCTTCCTAAGCACCCGTTTAAAACCTCTTAGAGAAACTCTTAAGTATATGCATAGAGGGGACATGCACAAGAATTTTACAGACCCATTCTTTATAGTAGCACAGCACTGAAAAAAAGTAAAAAAGCTGAAAGCTACCCAAATAACCACTTAAAAAAGAGTATATATAAATGATGGTGCTTATTCATAAGATAGTATATCCATGTAAATATATATCACTGTGTGTGTATATATATATGTGTGTGTGTATATGTGTGAGTGCATATATAGTTTCACAAAGTAGTTTCATTTGCACTGATAATATACATAATTATATATAATGAATTACATATATATATACATATATATACAATCAGTGCAAATTAAGGAACCACTATGGTTAATATTGATATGGATGGATTACACAAAGGTATTGAATGAAAAAAGTTAGAGATCAATGTGATACAACACTATTAATCTAAACTACAGAATCTATGCATAACTAAACATATTGTTTAGATTACACACATATACATCAAAACTATAAGGAAAAGCAAGACAGCGATATGCACAATGATATAGTGGGAGGAAGAAGGAGAAATTTGGAAATGGACACCACTGTCTTCAATTATATTTATTTGTTTAAGAGAGCATCCTTTTATTTCAATAATATTTAAATATTTTATGGCTGAAGCTGGGATGTGTAGATGAGTATGTTTGCTACTGGTTGTACCTCATGTACCTTAGATGGACTAGTTCATAATAACATTATTTATTTCTTTTTATTTTATTTATTTATTTGACAGAGTCCTGCTTTGTCTCCCAGGCTGGAGTGCGGTGGCTATATCTCGGCTCGCTGCAAGCTCCGCCTCCCGGGTTCACGCCATTCTCCTGCCACAGCCTCCCGAGTAGCTGGGACTACAGGCGCCCGCCACCACGTCTGGCTAGTTTTTTGTATTTTTAGTAGAGACGGGGTTTCACTGTGTTAGCCAGGATGGTCTCTATCTCCTGACCTCATGATCCGCCCGCCTCAGCCTCCCAAAGTGCTGGGATTACAGGCGTGAGCCACCGTGCCCGGCCGATAAAGTTATTTTTAAAAATTAATGTATTTATTTTTTTCTCTTATGAAGGAGTATTATCACCAGATAAATTTTATGGGGTTAATGTTCTAAGATATTGAAAAGTACTCATATAAACTTGGACCATTAATTTTTTATTTTATTTCAAAGGACAGACATTAAATGCTATGTACTAAGTTCTAGGTGTCTAACAAATAATAAAAGAGCCTTTGGTATCCAGAAACTCATAATTTCGTTTGTAAATAATGAAATATCAATAGATTAAATAAGTGGTTTAGCAAAGGAGTGTGCAGCGTGCTGTGAAAGCACATAAAAGAACAAGGAAGGAAACCAACACTGTTGAACAGCAACTATCAATTAGGCATTTTGCAAAGTGGTTTCATATACTGTACATTTTTCTCTTTCCATCTGTCAGCAACAGCCCTGCGATGTCCGACTATCATTATAACGCCAATGAGATACATAGGCTCAAGGATATGGGACTCCCACACTCTCTGGTGGGTGTGTCAATCACTGGGACAACATTAATTTGTCATGACCAGTAATTTGGAAGGTGCAAAATACTCACAAATCAGCCATCCCACTTGTAAGCACTCCCTAGCCCAGAGCAAAATTGAGAAAGAAATTCCACACCAGGCCTGGCAGACTCCCCAGTTCCTGCTTCCTATGACCTCCTGTTTCCTCCTCTATCTTAATCATAGACCGAGGGTCTAGGAAAGTCCTTTAAAAACCATTTTCTTAACATTCCTGCCTTCAGACATGGAGACCTAACTCCTTATCATCTCACTAGATAGATGCACACTATTACAACACCAGGATATTGATTCTTTAGTGCAGTTATTTAATCTCCAATAACTGCAATTTGTGCAAAATGGGAGGTCACTTGGTGTTCAGAATTAAATTAAGGGAGAGACCTGGAAGAGTTATTTCCTGTGTCTAATATTTGATTTGGGTGGTCCGTGAAGTGAATTACGAGGTAAGCCAAGTTTCTGATGATTACCCTTTTAAAACAGTATTGGCAGTGCCTTGACTATCAAATAAGAGTACTGCATTTCATTGGAAATACTTTGCAGATTAAATAATGGAGATGCTAACCCATCTTGGCTATCCCTGTGTATGGGAGAACTTGCAGATCTCAAGAACACCAGGCAAGAGATTATTTCCCTACTTGGCAGCACATGGAGGAGTATAGCCTCGTGGCTCAGGATTACAGGCATTTTGAAGAATGTTTGGCCCCTTTTAGAACATTACTTCTAGACTTTGCATCATCCTTAGCTGGATATCTGATTATGGCATATTATGCTGCTAAGGTGATTCCAGTAGTATCACAGCATTATCATAATATTGCATACTGAAAAATTACTGTTTCTTTATACTGGAAAATAGTCTCAAAGCACTGTCTTGCTCAGATGATGACTACACTTGACCTCAACACTTCAATTCTACACTTCAGAACTGTTAGCACCATCTGGTATCCATGCACCAGGGTGAAGCATCACACGGTGCATCCAAGGGGGTGTTTTCAGCTCACTCTTACATCTCTTTAGATTAAAGTGAAAGGTCTGTTGAGGCCAGGTGCAGTGGCTCACGCCTGTAATGTCAACACTCTGGGAGGCTGAGGCAGGAGGACTGCTTGAGGTCAGGAGTTCAAGACCAGCTTGGGCAACATAGCGAGCCTCTGTCTCTACAAAATCTTTTAAAAAATTAACTGGGCATGGTAGCACCCGCCTGTGGTTCCAACTACTCAGGAGGTTGAGGCAGGAGGAATGCTTAAACCTAGGAGATCGGGGCTGCAGTGATCATGACACTGCACTCCAGCCTGGGTGACAGAGTAAGACCCTGTCTCTAAAAAACATAATAATAATATTTTTTAAAAGTTCTGTTCAATTATCCAGGGGTCTGGAAGCAAAACTGACAGCAGGTCCAGACTCAATCCTAATAGGATATTGGGAATTAAGATTGATCCTGATTGACAACCTAATACTAGATAGTATCCCTCACTATCATGACTTCAAAGAACATTCTGTTTTCAGAATCCATCTTTCCACTTAGCCTATCATCAGAGGTGTTCTGGTTTGATGATAAAATTTAATTACAACATTTCTAATTGGGCTAATAATTATTTTAGCTATATGCCATAGTCACTAGTATAGATTAATAATATAAAAATGCCCAAACTGGGGGGCAGAGATCCAAGTTAAACTCCCAGCATGGGCATTTATAAGCAAGCTTAACTTGGACTAATTATTTTACTTCCATGGAACTTAGAATTCTCATCAAAGATGCTTACTCATAGGGTTCCTCTGAGGATTCAGTGAAGAGACCCCTCATCTCAGACACGTCCTCATATTGTCTGTGTGAGGATGTGATGATGGGATACATTCTCTTGCCCCAAAACAGGCTCACGCACTCTGTTGCCAAATCTGACGGTAGGCAATATATTTGAAAGCAGGATTGTTAGAGAGAAACTGAACCATATGCTCACCCATATGCATGGTAAAAGCACTTTGTAAACTGTAAAGTGTGATGGAAGTTAGGGTTATTATTCAGGCATATAGCCAGGGGCTGTGCTTATTCTGCAAAGAGCCCCATAATCTGCTCTGAGCTGCCTGGAATGTGCACTTTGAAAGGGTATATACATTAGCGTCACCGCAGGACAGTGTAGATATATTAGACATGTTTAGGAGCATTTATGGTCTCTTGTTTAGATTTCCCTGGAGGCCTTGAAGTATATTGTGAAGTGTCCCAAATACCTATCTTAATGGTAAGGAAATCTGAGCTAAATAAGTGGATACAATTGGCCCTATGATATAACCCTGCTTCATTTTTTGCACACATAAATGGAGTGTGAATCCCTGCCTACTGTTTAGGAGGCCATCCAGGAGAAATTCAAAGGCAAAGACACTTTTAGTGTCTTGGTAACTCAAACTTTTTAAATCAAATTCCATTTACAGCAGAAAAAAAATATGCTAGATGACATTATTCTAGATAGTTGAGTAAATACTTTTTTTAAAAAATCAAAATGGTGGCGCAGGGACATGGATGAAGTTGGAAGCCATTATCCTCAGCAAACTAAGGCAGAAACAGAAAGCCGAACACTGCATGTTCTCACTTATAAGTGGGAGCTGAACAATGAGAACATGTGGACACAGGAAGGGGAACGACACACACTGGGGCCTGTCTGGGGATGGCGAGGCAGGGAGAGAGCACTAGGAAAAATAGCTGATGCCTGCAGGGCTTAATACCTAGGTGATGGGTTGATAGGTACAGCAAACCACCATGGCACATGTTTACCTATGTAACAAACCTGCACATCCTGCACATGTACCCTGGAACTTAAAATTAAATCAAATTTAAATTTAAAAATGGTGGGGGTGGGGGGGGCACGTAAAACAAAATAAAAATTGTAACTTTTACCAGGAAAATATAATTTAACAAGCAAACCAATATCTTAGATAATTTCCACAAGAAAGTTGATTCAAGAGAAGGAATCAATTTAATGCCTTAACAAATAACTAGTAAATGAAGATGTTTATGAAAGAATTATTGATTATGGTTAAAAATGGGATCAAGACAACTGACATTGAGTATTATTTAATAAAATATTCATAATGTCAGATAATTTTAAGCTTCCCTTTAATCTTAGATATCATCCTATTTAGTCAAAGAGAGAAAAGGGTGATATATTTTGACAGACTGAGTGTTTACCAGGGAAGAGTGAATTAACCTGAAAAACTGTTTTCGTCAGCACAAAAGCCTTGTCTGGAAAGTTTATGTCCCTATAATTCCCTTTATTAGGAAGATTTGCAAGCAAGTTGAGAACTCTTTTAGAACATTTAAAAAATTATGTTTAATACTTTAGGTGTATGAATTTTATTTCCCTACAATATCTGAATGAGTAAAACATAATGTGCTAAAATTAAACGTTTACCTTATGGTAGGATTGTATGTGATGATGATTTTACCTTGTCTTCTAAAGGATTTCTTTAATTTTGTGTATATTTTCTTTATACAGTACTAAAAAGAAAAGCCGCTGGCTCTTCGCAGTACTTCATGTATTGGGCTTGCTTCACCTGCACATAACCTCAAGTGTTAACCACTTTTTCACATCAAATAGCCATGTATTGATACAGAAAATACCTAAAACAGAGCTGGACCACATGACACTTTGAAGCCATGCCAAAAGACCCTTAATTTCTAACCTACAGCAAATAAGCTGCAAGGCACAATTACAGGACAAAAATCAATGTACTTGCGGCATAGGTCATTGTATGGACTCTCATACACCTTCTTACCTTCCTAATGTCCCACATGTTTGGTAGACATGCATGCCTCCACCATCTCAAGCTAACAAGACACATGCCCAAGTTTTCAGCATCTCCCATCACTTCCAAACTTGGTTGAAGTTTCAGGCCTCAGTAGGTGCTGAAGGGGCCCGGGTGAAGCCACATAGATGTCCAGGAATGTCAACTCTCTATGGGACAACAGAGGCTAAGAGGAGAGAGGAGACAAGAGTGAATGAGTAGATGAAGTCCTCTCTCATCCTGCTCCAAAGCACAGAAAGCATGGATGCACCATATTGTTGATAATGAGACATCCTATGCCTTCAACCTCCAGCTCCATCTCTTGTGGTTCAGACTAAAACACGGGCAGTGCACATCATTCCGTCTCCTTCCCATCTTTCGCTGCCTCTGTGCCTTTTAGGTCCTCTCTCCATGGCTTTGGGATTGCTGCTTCCAGCAAAGCACCAGCCAGCACTTTGCCTAAGGTTCGTTTCTAGAGAAAATTGGCTAAGATCCCCTAACCCAATCCTAACATAAACTCACCCTAGCTCTAACCTTAACCCTACCCTACCCTAAACCAAACCCCAGCCCTAGCCCTAGCCCTAGCTTTAGCCTTAGCCTTGGGCTAAGATCCTTGCTTTTTTTTTTGTTGTTTATTTGTTTATCTTTATTTTCATGGCAATCACACACCATCTATGAAAAGACCAGAGTCCACCTTGAGATAATCAGATGACGCTCTGCAGATTTGGCCTCAAAGTCTGGCCCTGAAGGTCTCTTAGATGGGCCGTATGTACCTTCAAATACCAAATTTTTGTTTACACTCACATCCATGCATGCTAAGTTTTTGCTATTTTATTGTGCATGTCTGGAAACTATGACATTGAGTACGTTTCTCAACCAAGCAAACATAGCAGGATGTAGTCCTCGATCTCCTTACTCTGTACGTCATGTTCTTTTGATGGTTTTGATCTCTCAACTGGAGATCAGTAAGGAAAAACTAGAAAATTCCACAAACGATGTCCTGCATATTAAGAAATGAAATTGAGGTGCCATGAAGATAGATTAAACAAGACTTATGGGTGGGACTCAGTAGTTGCTTTAAAATATGTGAAGTATCACAGCCTCAGTCTTATTGTTTAACAATTCATTTTGTTATCCTACGTATGTTTCAAGGAATTGTGATAGTTGAACATATCCAATAGAAGACTAAAATATACCAAAGTAATTTGTGAGCTGGACTTATCAATCTATTATGAAAAAACAAACAAACAAAAGTAAAAGCTTTCCATCAGGCTATTTTTTTGAGCTTTCACTAAAACTGTAACAAGTTTGCATTGTTGGTAGCCTTTAAAAGCAGTGGTATAGTCCTCAGAATCATGAATTTTAAGAGAAAATAGCAAGCCAGTTCTCCTAAAAGAACAAGAGTAAAGGCTTTAAAATTGTCCTACCGACTTCAATTAGATACCCAGAAGAGCTATTTGACTCTAACAGTAATTAGGTAATGAAAGTATTTTCTGAAAGCAAGTGTGGAATCTTTGAACCTGAAAGAAACGTTTAAAGATAGATTTCCAAGTATCTTGCTTTAATTGTCTAAGAGAAGACTGGTCTGGGAGTGAGATCTTGTTTTGACCTTTGTATAAATAGTGTTGAATAATGTAGCACATGCTGCCCACTGCCCACCAATATCCTCTCACTTTTGCTATTGGAGGGCACCCCAGTCACTTCCCAGTGGGATTTCTCGGGCCACTGAACTCCACTTTCTTCTGTCCCATTGGCAGGTGAGAAGTGATGAGGGAGTTAACGCCCCTGGGAGGAGCTCTCAACCCTCAAGTGACAGGACTTGCTGAATACATACCACAACTCACTTGCTCTCTCATAGGATATTTCTGACTTTAGTTACCAGCATTTTCTCAGCAGGATTAAGCACCAGTCAAACACAGAGAAAGCTGCCTTATAACATCTCATTTATTACTGCGCAGCTCAATATGGTAGCCACTAACCACAACCCAATTGAGCATCTGAAATGCAGACTGTCTGAACTAAGATGTGCTTTAAGTACAGAATGCACACCACAGTCTGAAGACTTTATATAGAAAAAGTATAGAAAATACCTTTTTAATAATAGTATATTGATTGCATGCTGAAATAATGTTTTGGATATATTGGGTTAAGTAAAATATATTATTAAAATGAATATTGCCCCTGATTTTTCCTACATTTTAAGAAGTGTAGCTATTAGAAATTTTAAAATTATTTATGGATTTAGCTCTCAGTATTGTTCTATAGACTATATTGCTTTAATGCTTGCATTCTACTTCCTGGCTCATGTTCTCATTCACCTAGTTTTATGTCTCTAATAAGCCACTTGCATTTGAACACCGGTTTCCATGTATACATATAGGGAAGCCAAACAAAGGCAAATAATAAAATCCCCCTACAGTTGGAATAACAATTTATGTTTTTACTTTCAAGTAATACACAGTAAGTATAAAAAACTGTTTCTCCAAAAACAGTGTATATGTGTGTGTGTTCAATTATAAAAATATAGTCAAAAGTAAAATTTTCAATAGGTGAGGTTTTTTAATACTTCCAATAAAATTGCAACCATTTGCATTGTTGGAAGATTTTAAAAAACAGGTGAGTGCTATAATCCCCAGAATCACATATTGTAAGATAGAAACTAGCAAGCCAGTTCTCCAGAAAGAATTGACTCTCACTTGGCCCTACAGACTTCAATTAGATACCCAGAAGAGTTAGTTGGCTCTAACTAACAGGAATTAAATAATGAAAGTGTTTTCCAAAGACATATGTGAGATCCTTGTGGGTATGACTCATAATTGTTTCTGAATATATGAAGTGTCACAGCCTCAGTCTCATTATGTAGCATTTTGTATTGTTTGCTATGAACGATGAAAGAAATGGTGGCATATATATGTAAAGTCAGATCTCTCTTACTCTAAATGTCATATTTTTAAATCATTTCGCACAGGATGTCCTTAATTGGCCTTTAGACATAGGACCTAAGTGGCAAATGTCTTTATTTTAAAGTTCTGGGCCTACAGAAAAGAGTGGACTAATTACTAACGCTGATGCTAGTAACTAATTTCCAAGCCTTTATGGGTTCTAGAGAGTCTGTCAATATCGCTGTAACCCTGATCCTTTGTTGAAATTCATCCAGCTGTTTAGACAAGTTTATGGCTTGAGAACCTTTTAGTAAAAGGTGTTTTTATTGGTTGTTTTCTTTTTTTACAAACCCGATTACTGGACCCAGAAACCTAGACTCAATTTGCCAAGTATCATGAGCAAGCCTCCAGCCTCAATCCTTGAACCCTTTATTCTTAATTGTGGTAATAAAACACACACACAAAATGAAATTTACTCTTTTTTTTAAGTGCACTATTCAGTAATGCTAACTATATGCATATTGTTGAGCAAAAGATCTCCAGAACTTTTTCATCTTGCAAAACTAAAACTCTGTAGGCATGAACAAAAATTCCCCATTTTCCCTCCCACCAGCCCCTGGCAACCACCATTCTACTTTCTGTTTCTATGAGTTTGATCACTTTAGATACCTCATATAAGTGGAAGCATACAGTATTTGTGTTTTCATGACTGGCTTCTTTCACTTAGCATTGTTTTCTCAAGGTTCATTCATATCGTAGCATGTGACATGATTTCTTTTTTTAAAGACTGAATAACATTCCATTGTATGTGTCCACCACATTATCCATTCATCTATCAATGGTTCTTCCACTTCTTGGCTATTGTGAATAATGCTGCAATAAACATGAGTGTGCATATATCTTTTCTATATTCTGGTTTCAATTCTTTTACCTATTACCTAGAAGTGGGATTGCTGGATCATATAGCAGTTCTATTTTTAATTTTTTGAGGAATCTCCATTTTGTTTTCCACAAGGACTGCACCCTTTTCCATTTTCACCAACAGTACAAAAGGGTTCCAATTTCTCCACATCCTCACCAACACTTGTTATTTTCTTGTTATTTAATACCAGACATCCTAATGGATGTGAGTTGATATATCATTGTAGTTTTGATTTGCATTTCCCTAGTGATTAGTGATGTTGAGCAGCTTTTCATACGCTCCTTGGCCATTAATATAGGTTTGTTTTGGAGAAATGTCTATTCAAGTCTTTTGCCCATTTATTAATTAGTTTTTTTGTTTTATTTTGTTACTGTTTTGGGGTTGTAGAAATTCTTTATAGTCTAGATATTAACCCTGTTTCAGATACATGATTTTCAAATTTTTTTCCCATCCTGTAGGTTGCCTTTTCACTCTGTTAATTGTTTCCTTTAGTGTGCAGAAGTTTTTTAAGTTTGATGTAGTCTCACCTGTCAATTTGTGGTTTTTTTGACTGGGCTTTGGTATCATGTCTAAGAAATCATTGTCAAGACCAATATTATGAAGCTTTTGCTCTATGTTTTCCTCTAGGACTTTTATAGCTGTAGATATTGTTTAGGTTTTGAACCTATTTTGAATTAACTTTTGTATATGGCATAAGGTAAAAGCTCAACTTTATTCTTTTGCATGTGGATATCTAGTTTCCCCAATACCATTTGTTGAAGAGACTATCCTTTTCCCATTGAGTAGTGCTGCCATCCTTGTAAAAGATCATTTGAATATATACATGAGGATTTATTTCTCGTGTGTTTCTAGTATTCCATCCCACTGGTCTACAGGCCTGTCTTTATGCCTGTACCACACTGTTTTGATTACTGTAGTTTTGTAATAAGCTTGGAAATCAGGAAGCGTGTGATCTCCAAATTTGTTCTTTTTCAAGAATCTTTTGGCTATTTGGAGTCCCTTCTGACTCCATGTAAATTGTAGGTTTTTTTATATTTCTGCAAAAAAAAATGCCTTGGCATTTTGATAGGGATTTCATTTACTCTGTAGATCTCTTTGTGTAGTATGGACATTTTAACAATGTTATCTTTCAATCTATGAACACAGGATGCCTTCCTATTCATTTTCATCTTTTTTATTTCTTTCAGCAATGTTTTATATTTTCAGTATATAAATCTTTCACCTCTTTGGTTAAGTTTCTTCCTAAGTATTTTATTCTTCTTGATGCTATTGCAAATGAGGTTGTTTTCTTAATTTCCTTTTTTTGATAGATCATTGTTAGTGCACAGATATGCAACTGATTTTTGTGTGTTGATTTTGTCTCCTGCAACTTTATTTGTTAGTTCTAACAGTTTTTTATGTGGAATCTTTAGGGTTTTTTACACGTAAAAATCAACATTGGCATTTTTTATCTCTAATCTTTGTATTACTGAAGTTGTCCCTATGGTCCCATAAGTGACACTATTTCTGCTTTGCAGAACCCTGCAAAGACATCTGGATAATTGATTCGTTATTTTAAAAATCACAACAACAGGCTAAATGAGATTATCACAAACTCAAGCTGTTTGATGACTGAGGCTTCAAACCTATCTCTGGGACATTTCAATAAGGAAGTAGAGCAAAGAGAACTGCTTCTGCTGGTGTGCCTGGCAGACTCTCCTCCAGTTGGCAATGATGGGCTCTTATTCACGACCAGGATGAGAAACATAAAATGTATTCAGAAAGTACCACAGGGAAAAGGGAAGGCAAAAACACTCTTGTGTCTTTGGCAGTCTCATCTATTCTACCAGTCTCTAGTTAAAATGAGCCAATTTTCTTCTAGCACTGGCTACTTATAGCTTGGCTATTTCTAGCACTGTCATGGATTTTTTTAAACCTGCAGTGTGGATGAAATGCATGAACATGTGTACAGATCTTCAGAAAGCATCTCCTACCCCCATGCAAATGTAAGTTGCCGTCAGAACCATTACACTAAAATTCCAAGGTGCTAAAATATTACAAGTTCCACTTGCCGATACCATAGGCTAGGAGATTAACACAAAGATAATATCCCCAGCATAGGAAGAAATACTACTCTGCATAATTTAATGAGTGCTATAGTAAACTTGCAGGAAATGAAATCCATAATTGCCCATCTTGGAGCACTGAAATTAAAAGAAGGCGCTAATGTATAGACAAAACTTGAAATTCAGGAAACTGTTAGGATCACTTAAATCATTGATCTTGGCTCTCTTCTACCTTTGAGGTAGAATTTGGAATGTAGACATTAAAAGGGTTAGGAGGGGTTCAGTTCAGAAGGAGAGGACAAGAAACCTGGAGGATTCTAGCTTGAATACTAATTCATCTCTTCTTCCTGGTCCAAGGCTAGACTCATTTTCCAACTTCCTTGAGGTTGGGCATCACATGACTGATTTCCAGAGGAATGAATGTGAGCGGAAGTGTTGAGTGACACCATAAAAACCTCCCATGTGCACTTCCTTGTATTCCTTCCACTTGCACGGGCTTGAGACTACAAGCACAGAGAACTTGGAAACTATTCATAGAAGATGGTAGATCCATAAGATGTAAGAGCTCAGGGTTCCCATTGGCTGCTTGGGGAACAGCTGCCTTCCATCAAGGATGCCTGTTTTGGTCTTTGCAGGAATGATAAATGAACTTCCAGCATGGTGGAGCCATTACATGTGCTCGGATTCATTTATTTTAGCAGCTAGAATTCCCTGACGAATGTAGTATCTGTGTAACATCGAATAAGATATTCCACATGTCTGAGGCTCCATTTTATCATAAAAAAAATCACATTAGTCCATCTAGAAGGAAATGAAGCAATGAAAATAATATATTTTGGATGCTGTAATCAGTATTATAAGCAGTGTTATCATAATCATCATCTCACATAAATGCAAAATTAGATAATTCCAGCCTAAATGTGCACCTAAGATTTAAAGACCGTATTTCATTGATTCTAAGACCCAGATATGAAATTAGCATGTGACTCAAAATTGATGGACTGACACTGCCAAAGGGATAGCTTGTTGTTTTAGATGTGTGTGTATGTGTGTGTGTGTGTATTTTACATGCCCTCGTTCTTTAGTGGCATGTAAAATAAAGATACAACTTTCAATCTATGGTATCTTAGAATTGATGAAGTGGCATGCCATGTTCTGGATTTCAGAATTATAATTTCCATACAGTTTCTGTTCTTCCAGGATTAGGCCACCCTTATTCTGAGTTTTCCAAAGCTACACCACCCCAGAAAGCAAGGATGTTACATAGTCAAGGCCAAAAGAAGTTAAAGTAAAACTCAAACATCAACATTAACACAGTCCTGTCAGAGTTCTGTAAGAACAGGGTGAGAGATTTTACCTGGATATAACAGTTTTCCCCAAGCTAAGTACAGTACCCGAGGCTCAAAACTCTAATGTAATGGTTTATACAGATATTTAAATTTTGTCCTAGTGGTAACTGTATGGACATATGGAAATATTAAATAAAAAGAAATTGCAGTCATGTCCTAAAGCTCCAATTAAACCATAATTGGACAATAATTAATCTCTATAAATCATACTAAATGTATTTTATATGTCCCATTGATCCATAGTGTAATATTAAATACAGAACAATTAAACAGATGGTTGATATCTTCTCTAAATATAATTTCCAGAAATTAAAATAAACATGAAAAAACAAATGTGGTCTTAGTGTCTAATCTCCCAGGATAATGTTTTCTTAAAAGCACATGAAACTCTTTACTTCTTTTGCTTTTTCAGATAACTCCTATAAACAACTTGCATCTGGGGATGGAGAAGAATGTCTTGTTTTTATTCAAGCATAATCCACTTCTTGCAGACAGCTCAATCTACTATAGAATGATGAATTAAAGCAGAGATCAGTGCACTATGGTCCCAGGCCAAATCTGGCCCCCCACCTGTTTTCATACAGTTCATGAGCTAAGGAAGTTTTTTGCATTTTTAAATGTTTGAAAAAAACTTAAAATGTAATATTTTGGCCTGGCATGGTGGTTCATACCTGTAATCCCAGTGTTTTGGGAGGCCAAGGCTAGAGGACTGCTTGAGGCCAGGAGGTCAAGACCAGCCTGGGCAACACAGTAAGGCCCTGTCTCTACAAAAAAAATTTTTTTAATTAACTAGGTATGGTGGCACATGCCTGTAGTCCCCCCTACTTGGGAGGCTGAGGCAGGAGGACCACTTAAGCCCAAAATGTGGAGGCTGCATTCAGCCATGATCATGCCACTGCCCTCCATCCTGGGAAACAGAGTGAGACCCTGCCTGAAAATAAAAAATAACATAAAATTCAAAACTTAGTGTCTGTAAATAAAACTCAACTGAAACACAGCTACAGTGTTTCATTTTTTCATTGTCTCTGGCTGCTTTTGGGCTAAATTGGGAGCACTGAGTAGATGGCACAGATCATCTAGACCAGAAATGTTTCCTATCTGGTGCTTTACAGAACACATTGGCTGATCCCTGACTTAAGCCTGACTACCCCAAGGACCTGAAGCAGCATGAACATGACCTAGCAGCTGGGCGGTAGAATGCAGAATCCCAGTTCCTGCTCCAGAGCTGCTAAATTATAATTCGTATTTTAAAAAGATACCCAGGTGATTTATATAAACATTAAAATTTGACAAGTACTGCTTTAAAAAATGGATATGCTACACATTAATCAAGAATAGGATATCTGTTTGAGAAAATGCAAACAAATAGATTCATAACTTCTATAAGTCATGGAAACGATAGTGTCCTAGTTCATTTTCTGTTGCTTATAACAGAATAGCTAAAATTCGGTAATTTATTTTAAAAAAAGTAATTTACTTTTTGCAGTCATAGAGGCTGAGATGTCTAAGGTTGAGAGGCTGCATCTGGTGAGAGCCCTCTTGCTGGTGGAGACTCTGCAGAATCCCAAGGCGATGCAGGGCAGTATGTGGTGAGGGGGCTGAATGTGCCAACCTGCTAGTTCAGGTCTCTCTTCCCCTTCTTATAAAGCCACCAGTTTCCCTCCCATAATAACCCATTAAGCCATTAGTGCATTAACCCATTAATCTGTTGAATAAATTAATCCATGAGGGCTCTGTCATGATCCAGTCACCTTTTAAAGGCCCCATCTCTCAACCCTGCTACATTGGGAACCAAGTTTCAACATGAGTTTTGAAGGTGACAAACATTCAAACCATAGCTCATAGTTGAGAAGTAAATATTAGATGAAGAGATGTTAGCTTTCATGGGGCAATACTCTGAGGAAATTTTGGATTTAACCCTAAACAACTGTATAATGTAAGAAAATAACAAATATAAATCTAGATTAGTTTTCTAAACCACACACTTGCTTAATTGTAGTAGTTTGTTGTTACTGTTTCTTTCATAATTGATCTTAACTGTTCCTTACTGTATGTATCTGAATAATTAAACAGGAGCACCATATAAACTCATTCATCTGTGCAAGAGAAGCCTGAAGATTACAAGGGGATATATGTTCTAAGGTTGCATACTATTATAATAAAAAATAACAATAATTTTAAAAAGTCAGTTAGATCATGATATGGTTTGTCTCTGTGACTCCACCCAAATCCCATCTTGTAGCTCCCATAATTCCCACGTGTTGTGGGAGGGACCAGGATGGAGATGATTGAATTATGGGTTCGGGTTTTCCTCGTGCTGTTCTGTTGATAGTGAATGGGTCTCACAAAATCTGATGGTCGTAAAAATCGGAGCTGCCCTGCACAAGCCCTTTTTTTGCCTGCCGCCTTCCATGTAAGATGTGACTTGCTTCTCTTTGCCTTCCACCATGATTGTGAGGCCTCGCCAGCCAGGTGGAAGTGTGAGTCCAATTAAACCTCTTTCTTTTATAAATTGCCCAGTCTTGGGTATGTCTTTATCAGCAGCGTGAAAACAGACTAATACAGATCACTTCTGTGGGACAGGTACCACAACCAATTAGTCAATATCCAGTTATCAGAATAAGCAATGTATTGTGCTTTTCACTTTGACATTTTCAGCCGGAAATTTCATCTTCCTTGGACAATGATTTCTTAAAGATGACTCAAGTATCCTATATACTCAGAGAGGAGTTTAAACTCTTAACATTCTGTATGTCTTAAATTTAAGCCCATGTTTCTTCTGAGGGTGTTCCAGACAATCCTTAGAAATGTCTTCTCTGGTCATTAATCATAGAGGAAGAGCTGACAAGATGAGGATTGTAGTAGCTTTTCCTTGGGCAATTGTTAATTTTCCCAAAATAAGGTATGTAGTCCAGGTTAGAAGGGATGACCTCAATGAACTATCATTTTCCAGGTTTTTTTCTCACCAATGCATATGTTTTCTGTTGGTCTAATTTTAATTTAGGGTGAGAAATTTCAAAAGGCTTAACCTTCAAAATATTGGAGGGTGTGGAAGTGTTTGTAAAAGACAAGGACATCTAGTTAAACCTCTCAAGTTAAAACAGTCATACTTATCAATCAATTTCATTTACTTAGCTGTCATTAAATGGATTTGCATAGAAATCAGCTGTCACATGCTATTTACAAACTTAATCGATCACCTGTATCTTTTCTTAATTCTTGGCATTGTGGTGATCTATGCCCACACAGGGGTTTTCTGATTCAATTTCAACCAGTGGTTATGGCCCCATCAGTTTTGGTCCACATCACTACAGCCTCATTTACAACATGTCGCAATGAGTTTGCCCTTTAATCATTCCTACCCTTCATATTACCAGAATGTCCATTAATCTGCCTCTGACTTAATACCCAGCCTGGCCTCATTCTACTGGTTGTGACTTGGAGACTGGGAATAGTAATGGTTGTTTATAACTGCAGCTATTTCCCCATAGGAAATGTAACCCTACTGTGTTAATTTAATTATTGTGACTTTCACAGTCTTGAGTCCTTCAATGGAAGAATCTTTATTACTAAAGGCATTCTGATTTTTATTTTAAACTGTTACAGTTATTAATGCAATTCCTGTAATAAATATAAGATTTACAATAATATCAATATTCTGCACTGGGCACCCTCAATGATTAAAAAAACAGGAAAATGACTAATCTAGTGTTTTGAACCAGATGGATAATTGATTTTAAGTAAATCATATTCACCTAACAAACTATCGTATGTTGAAATTAGTCATAAGGAATGTCAATGTGGATTTATTTATTAGTCCCAGTGATAGAAACCATTGCTAGCTAACTTAAGGAAAGAAACAAAAATGATTTAAACAATAGGATCATTCATAGCTCAGAAAGAATTAGGGCCAGAAACTAACAAGGACAAAGGTGTCTCCAGAATCCAGGCAATAATGATTGTTTGATTGCTTCATTTGTGTACAGCTCCTGGGATGAATGAGCTCCAATTATTTTTCTGCCCTGTGTAACATTCAAAGGCCCTGAAAAGAGAATCCAATTTCTCTGACATGGATTACATGCTCACCCTTTCACGATGTTCTTGGAGGCCATTTTATCATAAAGTCCCTTATAAGACTGCACACGATGAAGACATGGCAAACCGCCCAAAGAAGTGAAGATACTATTCTGGGGAGTGATGAATGATTGATATGTGTTCAAAAACAAAAACTCCCATGAAATTCCTTGCTGCTCCACTACCCAAAAATAGGCTCTTCTTCGTATATACATTTTCATAATTATCTTCCACCTAACACATTGCAACAATTCCATGTACAATAAAATCCTGACTGACTTCTCCCTGACAGGAGACAACTGAAAGCCCAGCCTTGAGTCCTGGACATCATGGGAATATCTATCTCCTCTCTGGCTTTATTTGGATCCATGTTAATATTCAACAATAGAGGTAGTAAGTGGTACATTTAGCCATCACAGCCAACATACACTATCATTTTAGGGCAAAAGACAAGGAAATAAGGCATTTGATTTAAAAATGTAAATATGTGAGATACCAAAACAGGAAATACGGGTAGAACCTACAGACTCCATATGGTATTTTCCGCTTGCATCCTTCACTACCTAGTTCAAATCCCTCTTTATTGTAGATGGCTCTTCTACTCATGAGGGTTCTTTACTTGATGGAATGAGACCAGTGTAAGCAATCATGACATCTCAAGTGCTGCCCAGGTAGGGTTAATACTGTCTTCTATGAACACTGACCATTACACACGGTGTGAAAAGGAAGCAGCCTCCTGGATCTCCCAAGGCTCTTCTCTGTCCCCTTGTAGAAGAACACATTTCCCCTTAAGTGTCCAAGTCTGTGACGCCAGACTATACTACTAACACCTAACACGGGGATACAGGGGCATGAAAAGCTCCCCATACACAAACACGGACGCCTCAGCTTCACAATACTGCTACTAAGGGTATGTCCCATTGAAGGGGAATTTAGTCATTGAATAATAAAATGTCTGCATCAGCTGACTCAGAGTCAACTAACGGAAAAATATTTTCTGAGTGGGACTTTAGGAATAGTCATGAAGAGAGACAGAGAGAGAAAGAGAGAGGATAAATGAAAACATGCTAGTCTGATGATTAAGGTATTAAGGTAGGGAGAATATTTTGTCAAAAATATCTTGAGCACTGGCAAAAATGTTATGTGTTTTTACCTAAAATTCTGCAATTCTTTTTTACCTTAATTAAAAAAAATTAGTTGTATTTGGATTTTTTAAATCTATGTGTTTTATGTACTATAGGGTAAAAACTTTACTCTTCTCTGTAGAAAAACTGTGCAAATTCTTCTCCAAGGCCCTTTTCAGTTTTTAAAGGAATGGTATCCTAATATGATGATAATATTGCTTTCCCCATGGAAATTTAATGTGGAATTTTTGCTCTGTATTGGAGATTTCCAGGAGATCTATATATGGGAGAGAAAAAAATAATGTATTTTTAGATGGTAAGTACACTTACAGCATTAATAAAATAATTAATGGTGAGAAATGTAATAATTTGAACACAAAAAGCAAAAGCATCTGTGTTGTTTGACTGTTGTGATATTTTTCTGGAGTATGTGCTACAACTAAGAAAGGAAGAATAAGGAGTTAGAGTATGAAAAATTTATGATAAAGGAAACCATAAGCCTATGGATTTATATGTGATTATTGCAAAGGGTAATATAGAAAGAGTGTAATAGGACAAAACCAATTACCTACTTATTACTACAGAGATGTGCTGAGCAGGAGAAATGGGAATATTTGTGCTTTCCAAGGCTCATAAACCAGCAAACATTACTGATTCATGGGTGCAGGAGTTGAGTTAGCTGATGTAACCTACCAAAAATGCTCTCTTGGGATACCTAGAATTCTTCATTTTTGATTTATCACAACAACATTCTTTATTTTATAGCAATGTTTACAGTTTACTGATTTACTGGTAAACAGGTTCATCCATTTTGGGACAGCACTCTGCTTACAAATAAACCATAAAAATCATAAGATTAATAAAAAGAGGCATGGCAAGAGAAACTTGGGAATGAAATTGAAGTAATAAATAAGGCAAATTTTTCTTTTGATGTGTGTTTTTATGACCCAGACTGTGTTTTATTACAGAGAACTAATGTGACCTTTTGTTGTAAATGAAAGAATTCTCCAAGTAATATTCACCAACCAAGTACTCAGGGCAAGATAAAGTTGAGCATTAAAATCATTAAGAGTATTTTGTAACTAAAAGAGATAAGCCCACATTTTAAATGTTTGTTCAGCGTTTGATTTATAAAATATCTCGCATTTTATATCATAATGTGTTGCATCCGTATCATCAAATACCTTAATAGTCAATCCCCAGCTTTTACTATAATCTCCTAGAGGACAAGAACTATACCAATTTAACTTTCTTGGAGATACAACTAATAGAACAGCTTGAGCTTGGAGATGGGGAAAATGTTTCTTTTGGTAAAGTCTTTGATTCATTCCTCATTTCCTTTCCCAAGCCATTTGCATAATCCAACTCATAGTTGATATTTTGAGTACATTTATATAGTTTTCACTTGTGTCCCTATTGGAAGACCTCCACTTGCAACATGTGTCATTTCTAGAAGCAGCTATTTCAGGGGTTTTCAATCTTGGCACTACTAACATTTGGGGCTGGATAATTCCTTGTTTTAGGGGGCTGTCCTGTGCATTGTAGGAAGCTTAGTGGCATCTAGGCCTCTGCCCACTAGATGCCAGTCACATTTTTACCACCCAGCCATAGCATCCAAATATGTTCCCAGACATTGCCAAATATCTCCTGGGACAAAAGAGTCCCCACTTGAGAACCACTGCCATAATAGAAGTTAAATACAAATCTAGAAACTTCATTGCCATAGATTGGCAGAGAGAAAGATATATCTATATCTATATCTATTGTCTTTTCTTCCAGTTCTCTTCACCTTCAATATCTAAACTTCTTACTGTTTTTTTATTATTCCTGTTATTAATAGCTTTCATTTTTGCACAGTCATTATCTGCTAGGTGTTTGACATGCATTTTTGTAGACTTCATATTTCGGAAGATTGATAATTTTTCTCTATTTTACAATAGAGGAAACTAAAATTCAGAGTGTCTAGTCCAGTGCTTCTCAAAATGTAACATGCACACACATCACCTGGGGACCTAGTTAAAATTCGAACTCTGGTTCTGGATTGGCACATCTGGAATGGAGCCTGCACATCTGCATTTCTAATAAGCTTACAGGTGATGCTGATGCTGATGCTGCAGCTCATGAAACTATACTTTGAGAAGCAATGGACTAGATAACTTACCCAGACTCCTACAGCTACAAAATGCTAGAGTCAGAATTTGAACCCAGGTCTGCTTCTCACACAGGATACCCTCTCTCTTCCTTCATGCTGCCTGTCTATGAGCAATGCTGTGCCAGGGAGTTAGCTTTACTCTTCCTAGAACTGTCTCAGGTTCTGGTATTTTATCTCTACCTTTATGTTTAGCTATAGTGCTTCAGGTCTGGTGGTAAAAGACAGAATGAGTGTAGTCAGTTTAAGTAAATGGACAGTAGTTGGAATATAACTATGCTTCTTTAACTTTTCATGCATATATCCAATAATCCCTGACTGTAACACATTCTGGCTGCTAGGCAGGAGACTAGCAACTTGAATTCACAGATGAAGGGATATAAACCTTTCTCTCTTAAAGTTCAAATTTAATTGGGGATATCAATGCATGCACAGATAATTATGAAACAACTTCCTAGATGTATCATTGAAGCCTGAACAGGGAAATTATTGGAGCATTGAAAAAGGAAGAATTACAATTGCTTGTTAGATTATGGTCATCGCAGACTGAAATTGATATTGTACCACCTCATCTAGGATAAGCCCGAACACTGGTCACGTCCCCTCAAATTCTGTGGCCACTGCAATATGGCACTGCCATTTTGAAGTTGTTGCCCTGATCTTTGAACAAGCCTGTCCGGCTCTGCCTGACAAGCTGGAGGTGGTAATATAAGTTCACACTTGAACAAGGTATGTGACACACAATAGAACGAATAGAAAGCTTACTTAGAGAGATGAAAATGAAATAATCTACTGATAGCTTTCATAACTCTTCACCTTGCGATTTATCCAAAATGTATCCACTGTGTGCTACTGTATCTTTGGCTTTTATGAGATGTGTACTAAACACTTAAAAAAATGGTAGATAATGATTTCAACAATTGAAAAATGTTTCCAATTAAACTTGGGAGGTGAAGTTAATGATCTATGAGTTATTCAATGTGGTCCACTCATAAGATGGGGGAGTTGACTTAGATGCCTCCTAAAGGGACTTCATGGTTAAGGGATTACTCACATTCATGCTATCTCATCCTAAATTATTTGAGATCTCACTCCACCTACTTTGTCTTTCCTGCACCTTTAACATCATTATTTCTACAGATACATACCCATTTATCATTAATTAGCTGATAGGCCATTGAGAAATGGAAGAATAATGTCAGAAAAATGTGAAAGTTGCATTGGCTTATATTACTTTGATTCCAGAGATAAATGTTTCATACCACCAAATAACAGCAAAGGAATACAAAGTGCACTTTTAAAAGCATGAAGGCATCAGCCCCATAAGAAAAAAATAGAACTATAACAATTCCCGTTCACCCCATTTTCTCTTTCTGGCAGTTATCACCTGGTGCTCCCTGACTTTTGTGCATTTTTGCCTGTTTCTTCTGAAACCTTCTGTGCACCCCCTCCCATTAAACTATCACTATTTATTTTATGATAATATTCTACACTCATTTTGGCATCCTTTTAAAAATAGGACTTTAACATCTTCTGCATTTCCTGTGTTTTTGACATAGTTATGTTTATTTTTTTAATTAGGTTAGGAAGTTGAGTTCAAAAAATTTTGAGAAAAGTATTTCCCACATATCTTCCCACGAGCCCTGCTATTTTTAGACAACAATTTTGCTAACTACTGGATATGTTTTTCAGGTGTGTATATGTCATAATAGTAAAACAAACAAACAAGCAGGAACAAAAACTCTGTATTCTCCCTTTAAGTATCCCCCTTTAAGTATGATTAAATATCTATTTTCCTACAATAAAAGTAACAATCTTCATTTCAGCTGATTTCTCATTGGAACTACAGATCACTGTCTCTCCCTTGCTTCCCAGCCAAATTTCATAAAATATTAAACTAAAATTGCCTTCTCCTCTTCACAACTCCCCATTCCCTCCTCATCCAACGTCTGTTCAGCTTTCATTCCAACCACTGCACTAAAACAGCTTTTGCCTTGGTTACCAGTAACATTTTCTTAACTCAACTTAACAGATGAAAAAATAGAGACAGTACACATGCCCCTTGAATGGGGAATGTGGTTGCATCCATGCAATGGAATACTACTCAGCAATAAAGAGGAATGAACCACTTGTAAGCAGTGGCACAGATTTATCTCTTGTATATGATGTTAAGTGAAGGAAGGCAAATTCAAAGACTGACTACTGTGTAATTCCATTTATATGACATTCTTGCAAAGGCACCACTATATGGACAGAGAACAGGTGAGTACTGGCCAGGACCTGCATTGTGGATGCTGTTAAGTGTAAAACGGCATGTACTTCTGGAAGGTGTGTAGGAAGAGTGATGTTAATAAAGTTGATCTATATCTTCTTCATTTTGTGGTGTTGCACAACTGTCACTGTATATGCCATTCACATGATGAATACTTAAAGGGTTAATTTTACTGTATGTAAATCACATCATGTTGGGGCTCATAAAACAATACCCCAAAGTGAAGGTCTCAGAAACAGAAGGATTTCTCTGATCTTCTCCTGCCCTTCTGTCTCTCAGTTCCATTCTTTCCAGAGGCACCACAGAAACTAGAATCCCTCTTCCCCAAGGCAGGTCCTAGAAACCAAAACCCCTTTTCTCCAAATTCAGCCATAAAACTCTAAAAGTATGACTCTAATTTTCCCTCTGCCTTTCTGTGTAAAACCTGGCCATAACAAAATTCCCTGACCTACCTTGTTTGACTTTAGGTCTTAAGACCCCCTATTCCAGAGGGTCTTAAGACCTCAGAGTCTTAAGTGTTTTAAGACCCCAGAGGGTCCTGCCCCACACCCAGAAGGAAGAAATATTGCTCAGAGATGCCAAGAAGAATCTCGACAGGTCTTGCTGGGTTTCCCTGCTCAGTCTATTAGCATTAGATCAGGCCCTTTTTGTCCAACCCTGTTTCTACACAGCTTTTCAAACTTTGTTGAACCTAAGCATAAAAATGGGCAATTTCTCCGGTATCTTTGGGTCTTCCTTTTGAAGTCTCCTGTGTGCACATTTTAAATAAATTTATATGCTTTTTCTCCAATTAATCTGCTTTTTGTGAGTTGATTTTTCAGCAAAACTTCAGAGGGCAAAGGTGTGAAGTTTTCCCTTGGCTCTGACAACCACAATAAAATAAATAGGTTTTTAAAATAGACATATCTGGTCCCTGGTATATTTGATGCAATTGCTGCACATGGCATCCTTGGTTTTCTCTTCTTAGCTGCTTTCTGTGGACATCTTCTTTTCGCTCCCTCCTTTCTGATGTCTTCTTAGTATCTCTCGTGGACCCCCACCTTCCTTTATCCAAATCCTCTGAAATGGCTCAGTTCCGAGGCATTCCTTCCTGACCCTCCTCTTGTCTTAGTCTGGCCTTTGCCAGCTCCTTCAACCCAGGAGCCAACAAGTCACCAGTTTCCCCAGGGATGTCTCCTTCTCTGGGGAACCCTAAATGACGTGATTTTTGGACATCTCATTAATACGTATCCTATGTGCTCTACCCTTGACTTCCCTTCTGTGCCCTCCAGCTTGATAAAAAGCATCACAATTTCTCCTTCAATGTGGAGAAACACAACTTCATCATTGACTCCTCTCTTCCCCATCCTCCCTCTCCCACCATTGGATGAATGAACACCTGGGACTGAGTCCACTATTTCTCATCTTCCATGGGCCCTTGAATCTGTTTTCTCCTGTCAACGTGCCTTGCCTCTGGCTTGGGTCAGACACCCATCATTCTCTCCTGGGTGATGGTGCTACCTTTCAGCTCTCCTTCCTCCCTCTCCCCCTGCTTCTCTCCAATCCACTTGTTGCAATGCAGTGAGAATGAACTTCCAGTCAACTATTCATTTGCATAACATGTATTGGGCCCTCTCTGCAGGTCAGTACTCAATATGTGATTTCAAGGACCTCAAACCCCAGTCAGCACTGGCTAAAGTCCTGACAGGTACTTAAACCAGAAGATGCTCATGAGAGCTGCCCTCGAACTATGTTGAATTTCTCATAAGTATTTATTTTCTGTTAAGTGACATACACTTACAAGCACTAAGCACTTAAAAGATGATGGATATTCTGTGCTTCCTTCAAGGAAGGAATTGATAAAAAGCATCACATGTTAACATGGTAAGTAGATAAGTTTAATAAAATGTCAATATAGACAGGCGTGCCTCAGCCAGGCTCTTCCCCACATCATTACCCACATACAGCCCTCAAAGGTACCTTCTGCAATACCTGTGTGTTTGGAAGAAATGGAGAGGAAAAGAGAAAAGGGGCCAGGCAGGGGAAGTGGATCGCTTGTTTTTGTCTTTGTCCCCAAAGGAAAGCTGCTATTATGCTGTTTTTCAAGATGAAAAATCAGTGCTGAATTGAAGTCACTCCTCTATGTGGACACAAAATGACAAACAAAAACCTAACACAGTTGAAAGTGAGGAATGAAGGCATATCAAATATTCAGGTATGAGATCAAATCAACATTACCCCAAATTGATTAAACTATCACCTTAGCTTAAGAGAATGGAAGCAAGAGGATTGAAGAAGGAGATTTCCTACATTGGCAAAGCAAATGTCAGCAATGTTATTAAATGATGTTTAATATAATTTAATGTTGTTAAGTAGTAATGGTAATAGCAAACACTTCTGACTTGCTTTCTATACACCATGTAATGTCCAATACACTTCATATATATTCCTGATCATCACCACAACCTCATAAAATAGATACTTTTATTATCCCCATTTTACAATAAAACAAACCAAAAAGTAATCTAGAATAACCCAGAAGTCCAGTCATTTGCCTAAGATCACACATTTAGTAAATGCAGAGTTAAGATTAGTAACCAGCCAGTATTACTCCATAGTATACACTCTGCATCATTTTACTTTTTCAGGAAATTGATCAAAATGAAGAAAAAAATGAAAAATTAATTTTTAATGCCCAAAGCTTTAAAACTGCAAAAAGAGAGAAGAGTAATGATTTCTGAAAAATCACTCCATAGAGAACAAGGGAATTAATAAGGACAACAATTCTGTACAAATTAGTCTTAAAAATGACATTTAAATTGATTAAAGAAAAGATGTCTCTATGAAGCCTATTGAATTATATGGACAAGACCAGGATGGACGGGTGACTATCTCCTTCCTGGGCCCATCAGTTTCTCCCTCAGAAAGCCTCTGGAGTTAGAATAGAATGCATTCACTCATAATGACTTCAAAACTTGGAAATCATATTTCAAGGGAACTCGCTCCATTTTTAAATTAAGCAGATAAAATATAGTCAGTTCTATTTTCAAAGGTATTTCACTCTGACAGACCTGGCAGAGTATGTGCTATAGCAGGTTGTTTTTCAAAAACTCACAAACTGTATCCTAATAACTTTTTTTCCCTGTTACCAGACAAAATATGGAGTATCATATATCTGAGAATGTTAAGTACCTTATTTTTGCAGTAAAAAAATAAAAAAGGAAAAATTTTTGCAGGTAAAAAATAAAGGAATGCTCATTTCATACCCAACGTATTCTTTCATTTTCTTTTTACATATGCCCAGCATATGTCAGACTATAGAGGCAACATCATTCTGTTCTTTCAGTTTCCAGTAAATCTAATAGTAAATATGGAGCGTTCTCTGGTAGCTGAATCCAATTTTTTTCAGATAAAAATATATGGAGGAAAATCTCTGCAGCATTTTCAAGATGGGCATTTCTTCAAAATATTAAGAATGCATCTGTTTGAATGGTCTATTTCAACATTTATCAAGTAAGTAATATCCATATGAGTGTCAACATGGCCAATTTTACAGTGATTAATTCCTTTAAAAGGATAATAACTTAGGGTGATAAACTACTTGTATGTTTTATGTTGCATTCCATGGCAATATTTGTATATCTACAGACCAGGACAATCTAGAGTCATACTTTGCTAGTAAAAGGTCTTTCCCAGAGTAAGGGGAAAAAGTCTGTGGGTGAAAAATCTATTGTATTTTTTTGTACTGTTGAAGTGTAGATCAGTAATCCTCTACCTGGACGTTTTGTGTATTTTTTAGATTTTTCTCCTGAGCTTGAACATCAAAGAAGGCATGCTAAACAATAATATATGCTCACTTGTCGAACTCAAAAATAACTACACTTTACCCAGGTGCTTATACCTCATGCTACAAAAAGGGGAAAAAAATCTCCATTTAATGGAGAGTGGCCATCTCCCAGGATGTAACAGTGGCTCAGAACAGGAACCTCTGGAAGTCCTGGAATAGTCCTCATTGGTTACTCAAGTTCACACTGCATGGTGTGCTTGTGCCTTGGTGACCATGTGCATGTGCTTGTAGGATTGAAGGATTTACGCTCACTTGGTTTGGGCCAGCAGGGTAGACAAATGTGCTGAGTCTCCTATTCAAAGGAGGCCTGGTTTTTAATAAGGAGGTACAAGTGAAAGAGTAGGTCAGAGAAGCATTCTTTCCATTTTTGAAATGTATTCCTAAGACAGAAGGTGGTCGATGGCATTATCTTCCACATAGGGATTGATAAGTGAGTTTCATCTTCAATGGCTCAATGCTATTTATCTTCAGAGTTGGGGTGAAAATGATGCTACAGAGACGAGACATGAACTAAGAAATGAAACATATCGTGGTATTTCTGAGCCCCTCTAAATATTCTCCAGACAAAACTTAGAACCTAATATCCACCAAATCAAAATATTTTGGTCGGGTTGTTGATGTTGGTGTTTTCTCCTGCAGTTATGTGATCTCAGAGAAAGAAGTGTTCTAACCAAAAGCCTTCTCAACATGGCCTGGGATGCAGCAGGACTAGATTTGAGTGTGCACTTGATCTCCTGAAATAGGCTGTTTTGTGGACCAGATGAAATTCACTGTCAGAAGTTCAGAGAACCATTGTTGTCTTGTTTTTAAAGATAGGACTATTTAACCTTCACCTGTAATAGAAGAAAGTCTGTTTAAGGTTTTTTTATTGTGTTAATGTAGCTAAGGGAGTTCTACGCTTTTCAGAATTTGTTTACCTGTATGACTCTGGGTTGAGGTTGGCCACACAGAAAATTTTGTGAGACTGGTGAGATGGAGTAGAGAACCCTCTGAGGGACCTGCCAGTGCCCTTCCCCAATCCCCTGCCATGTATGGAAATAAAGGAAAGTCTTGAGTTCCTACAAGGGAAATTCCAGGCACCTAGCTAGCCCTGAGAAGTAA
Source organism: Gorilla gorilla gorilla (assembly GCF_029281585.2). Classification (NCBI taxonomy): domain Eukaryota; kingdom Metazoa; phylum Chordata; class Mammalia; order Primates; family Hominidae; genus Gorilla; species Gorilla gorilla. Next base: position 18,133,555 of record NC_073247.2, on the reverse strand, counting down.
AGAAGCAACCTGATAAGCAACGACATAATAATAGCTTAAAACAATATTTAAGGAAGTTACAGTCCCAAAATGTTTGGTTCCTTACAGACACTAAAGATAATATCTTGACATATGACCCTAATTTTTCAGGAATCCAGGCTACTACCAAATGAAAAATGCCATCCATTTTCTAATTCCAAACTAGTTCCAAACTATAATTCCAAAACTCCAGTGAGTGATTCCATACTGTCTTATGAGAAGAATTTCTAAGCCTTGTAGTCATGTTCCTAATTCCCTTTATGTCCCTCAAAGTGCTAGGAGACTCTTTGAGGCTTACACCAACATACCTGGATCTGGACCTCAGATAAAGGGTGACTGAGGACTGACATCTGACTGCCATCCTTTGCTCTAAATTTATTCCTGAGGGGCCTGGAAGAACTCACACCCATAGAACAGAGTGAACATTCTTTTCTGCTGATCCCAAGTCTGTAAACAAAGCTCTGCCTCCTTAACCAATTGCAAATCAGAAAGTTTCTGAATCTACCTGTAAGCTCCCACTTCAGGATAAACTGCCTTTTTAGGTCAAACCAATGTATAGCCTCTGTGTACTGATTTATGACTTTGCCTGTAGCCTCTGCCTCCCCGCCTTAAAAACCCCCACTTTCTCTCACTGCAAACCCTGATGTCAGAATTTGGCTTTGTTGTGCCAAATGGGTAAACCCAAGTTGAGTTTGGTAATACAGGGAAGGTATGAGGAATTAGCAGCCATTACAGAAGGCTAACATGGGGACAAGCAAGGATGTACCAGTTCAAGTTTTCATTGGTCACTTCCACTCCATGTTGGTATGGAGTGGTCACTGGGCCTATAACTCCTCCAAATCCTTCCAAGAACTTCCTCCAGTGACTCCAGGCCCCAGGCCAGGTCCACATGCAGTTTCATCCAAAGGGCACTGGCTTTTTCTACAGATCACTGAATGGTCCAGTTTCAATGTGGAATTAAAGAGATGTGGGTTCCAGTTTGTCTTGGTAGACTCCAACTAGTCCACATGGGCTCCAGGTTATCCTTATTGGCTCTAGGTGTCCTTGCAGCTTTCAGTTCCAATGCTCTCCATGAGTACTGGAGAGTATTTCCAGTTCCAATACTCTCCATGAGTGCCCAGTTATCCTAGAAGGCTCCAGTTTGTCCTTGATTTCCACTGCTTCACGTCCAACTTTCTTCTCCCCTGTCTCCCCTGCTGGTAACTAGAATGCAATTTAATTAATTCCTCTACCAACCACATGAAGTAGGAATTTTTATACCCAGCTATTATGTGACAGAGCCAAACTGTAAATTCAGACTAATAAGTCTCTAATTCCATACTCTAGTGAGTGATTCCATACTCTTTCAAGAGAATGATTTCTAAGCCTTGGATTCATGTTCCTAATCTCCTTTGATTATGTCCCTCAAAATGCTAGGAGATTCTTTGAGGCTTACACCAACATACCTGGATCTATATGTCTTGTAGCTGAAAAGCCCCTTTGAAACTATGTGCTATTCATCAGTTGCTTTATTTTAGAATTTCCCAAGTCCAGTGACCACCCACCTGAATGTCCTACTTGTTTGATTTCTTTGCTTCAAAGCTTGGCAAAGGGAGGCCAATGAGAAAATTCAGAGTGTCAGTAAAAACAAGAGTGGATCAGGGCTGCACAATGTGATGTGCTTTCACGGACACTTGAAATATAAACCAAAAGGGATGAAAAGCTATAGATAACTATGAAATACTTGTAACAAAGACAATGGTATGAATTCCATGCTGCTGCTCTGACTAGCTATTATACTCCTGTTTATATATGTTATGTTCAACCACATGAGTGTCTCAAAAGTGCAAAATAGCTCTGAAAAGAATTGCAGAACAAGCTCAGTCCCTCCATTTCTGTCTGCCCAAAGTTCAGCATGACAGAACCTGCTTTATTCATGTCCAGGCTTCATGACATGCATTTCTATTGTTTTTGTGCTATTTCTGTCCCCAATTTCAGTCCCCCCTGAGTTGGTAAAATTAGAAACTGCTGGAGTTTGGATTCTGCACTGTGTTGTCCTATGAAGATCCTGGTGTGCCTGCAATTGTCTTCCTCCTTAGGTTTTTCAAGAGGATGCTTTAAGAAGAAAGAGGAAAAAAAGCAAATGTATGTGTGTGTGCATGTACACTTCAATGCTGCTTCTAAACTCTCTGCATTACTCAGATTGCCCCTTTTCTGTGGTTAGATCCTGTCTGTAATGACAAATGCCTCCACTGGGGAGGAACCACCTGCTTCGTGGGCCTATTTGGGGAAACTTGGCTGAGCCAGCACTTTTATGTTAACTGCATAGTGCCCACACTCTGTACGCGACTCCTCAGGAGGAGAGAGACAACCGGGCAACATCCATCACAAAAAAAAGACCAAGCATAAAATGTATTCTTACATGATGGAGATAGATTTAGCCAGTAGTACATTATATAAGACTCATTAGTGAATTATTTCTATAAAGAAATATGTTATTACTGAACTATCCTGCTATGACTCTTTAATTTGAAGGTGGAAACCCTGCCTACTTCTATGTCTGAGAACAGACAAGTATTTATACATTAAACAATTAGGGAATGAAAATTCAAGTCCAACATAGACCTACTCCCTTAAAATGGGAAACAAATAAATATTGCTACTGGAAAGGAAGGGAGGCAATGTATAAGTAATTGATAAAAAGATATACACCATTTAAAAAAAAACTGATTAGAAACATTAACAAGATACCAGCAATAGGTCGTAATGGGCAATCTCTCAATTCTTCTCAAATTAGAGAGGAATCTCTTAGAGCTTAAAGTACTGACACTTCATTATGGCCAAATAATTGGTTCTGATTTTTCCTACTTTTTCATTTAGATTTGTGACTAGGTTTAGGTGAATCAAGTGCTTACTTAGTTTTCCTTCAGGAAGACTCACTTGCTCCAAAACAGTCACACACACACACACACACACACACACACACACCACATTGCAGCAGCACTGAATGTCCATGCTTTACTTTTCTTTGCTTGTCAGATGCCTATGACAGTGCTTAACAAATATTTCCTGGAATTAATCTAATCTTTGTTAAGAATTTTCCCAAAGAACCTTTTTTTCAAATACTATCTTGGAAAAAGCCATGCTTTAGCCACTAAGATCTCATTGATAATGAGATTATCAAGTCATTTTTTCTTTCTTTGAAAGAGAGAAATCAGAATAGTCCTTCATAACTGGGCAACACACGTGTGTGTGTGTGTGTGTGTGTGTGTGTGTGTGTGTGAGAGAGAGAGAGAGAGAGAGAGAGAGAGACAGAGATACAGAGAGAAAAGAGAGAAAGGGGGTTGGGGGAGAGAGAGTGAAAAAGAAAGAGAGAGAAGGAGGAGGCGATGGGAGAAGAGGAGGAGGAGGAGGAGGAAGGAGGTGCTAATTTAAAGAAAGTTGAATGCAGAAAAAAAAGACAGCACCTACAGCAAAGAAGCAAGTACCTACCATAATTTTTCCTGGTAATACAATTGGTTTTTCTGGGATATGAGCAGAGGAGCAGGAATATCTACTTCTGTTCTCTCAAGTCACTCAGTGTGACACTACTGGCCTGTGTTTGAGTGAGGAACGACCTACACCTTAGTAATGACCTGGCAGGAAATAGCTTGGAGGACCCGGGACATGTGTGTCCAGTTCCAATACTCTCCTAAAGTGCCTGTGATATTGTGACATACTAAGAAATATATTTTTGTTCACTGTCCCCTGAGTCCTGGTACAGAGGTCCTAAAACCACATATGTAGGAGTCCTAGGAGAATCATTTGTTTCTACACTTGGTCTTTGACCCTCAGTTCCCATCACAGAGCTCCTAAATTTGTAGGAATTTACTGGGTGATAGGAGCATGTTTTTTTTCTCATGAGGAGACTCTTGGTGGGCTTCTGGACAGCCTCAGGATGGGGGCTGATGGCCAAGAAAACCAACCTTGTCATTAGAGGGTTGGAGCTTGCAGCCCCAACTCTTGACCTCTGGGGAGGGAAAAGGAATGGAAGTTTGAATTGATCACTGTCTTATCCTTTCATGTTGCTATGATAAAATATCTATCTTATCCTGGGTAATTTGTAAATAATAGAAATTCTTTTCTTGCAGTTCTCGAGACTGGGAAGTCCAAGTCAAGGCATCTGCCAATTCAGTGTTGCATGAGGGCTTGCTCTGCTCCAGAGATGGTGCCTGTGGCTGGGTCCTTACATGGAGGAAGGGGCTGAAAAGACTACAGAGCTCCCATCAAGTTCCTTTCTAAAAGAACTAATCCCACTCATAAGGGCAGAGTGCTCCTGACTTGATCACTTCCCAAAAGGCCCCACCTCTTAATACTATCATATCACATTGGCTCTTAGGAGCCAATGTATGATTTTGGGGGCATACACGCATTCAGACTATAGCATAATCACCAATGGCTAATGATTTAACCAATCATGCCTGCATCATAAAGTCTCCATAAAAAGCCCAAAAGGATGGTGTATTACTTCCTTCTCCTGCTGTTAATAAAGACACACCGCAGATTGGGTAATTTATAAAGGGAAGAGGTTTAATTGACTCATAGTTCCGCAGGGCTGGAGAGGCCTCATGAAACTTACAGTCATGGTGGAAGGGGAAGCAAACACGTCCTTCTTCACATGATGGCAGGAAGAAGTGCAGAGCAAAGGAGGGGAAAGCCCCTTTAAAACCATCAGATGTCGTGAGAACTCACTCACTATCACAAGAACAGGATGGGGAAAACTGCCCACATGATTCAATTATCTCCACCTTGTCCCTCCCACAACACATGGGATTATAGGAACTACAATTCAAGATGAGATTTGGGTGGGGAAACAGCCAAACCATATCAGATGGGGCTCAGGGAGCATCCAGATATCTGAACACACGGAGCTTCCTCGAGGATGATGGACCCAGAAAGGGCATGGAAGCTCTGCATGTACCCTTACATCCCTTGCCCTGTGAATCCCTTCTATCTGCCCATTCATCTGGATCCTTTGTAATATCCTTCCTAATAAATGGGTAAAGTGTTTCACTGAGTTCTGTGACCACTCTAGAAAATTCACTGAAACTGAGGAGGAGGTTGTGGGAACCCGCAATTTATAGCCAGTCAGAAGCACAGGTCACAACCTGGGACTTGTGACTAGCATTGAAAGCGTGGGGGGCAGTCTTGTGGGATTCAGTCTTCAACCTGTGGGATTTGACACCATCTCTGGGTAGATAGTGCCAGAAATTAATTTAACTAGAGGAATCCCAGCTGGTGTCCGTGGGAGAATTGCTTGGCGTGTTGGGACAAATGCCCACCCATCTGGTGTCAGAAGAATTATATTGAGTGGCGTGTGAGTAGATGGGAAAAAACTCATTCTGTTATGGTGCCCCACGATGGAACTTGAATTGCTGGAGTAATTCAAACACTATAGCACCACTTACTCAACATATTATCTATAGGAGAAGAGATTATTTCCACTCACCCTGTGTGTGGAGGTACATAAGAAGGCACACGTGTGTACATGCACACACATACACACACTATATATATAGACACTGTCTCCATTCTGTAGGGCAGACATTTGTGCACACTTAGGTTAGGAGAATACCTCCAAACATTGGAACATACATTTTTGTTGTTGTTATTATTGTTTGCTGTAATATGTCAGTTCTCCAATAAGATAAATTAGGGCTTTCCAACTACTCTAAACCAGGGATCTCAATTAGGGATGATTATGCCCTCACCCAGGGGATATTTGGCAATGTCTGAAGACATTTTTTAAATTTACAACTGGAGGCAGGATGTGCTGCTGGCATCCAGTGGGTAGAGAACAGAGATTCTGCTAAACATCCTCCAACGCCCAGGTCAGCCCCTACTATGAAAAATTATCTGGTCCAAAAAGTCTGCAGTGCCAAGGTTGAGAAAGTTTGCCCAAAGTCTGTATAGGAAAAATCCACTGACAATAACTTGGTACAGGTTGCAGGATAGTGGTGCTTGGAAAAGAAGCAATCCCTGTATCCCTGAAGCTTCAGTTGTCCATTTTTACTAGCACATATCAGACGCTTAAGAGTGGAGTGAAATCCATTCTGTTGTTTCACGTGCCCAATTACTTCAATACTCCATTGATAAGCCACTGGCCTTGAGGCAGGGATCAAAAAAAAAAAAAGCCTCATATGCTAAGAAAAATCCAGAAAGGAATACTAGGTGACAACACTCTATTAGGGCTGCTGGGAGTGTAATCTCCTGAGAGGGTAAACTGGACTCAACTCGCATGAGCCTTAATAAATTCATACGATACAGAATCATAATGTGGAGATAAGGGAGAGAAAAGAAATACTCATATCCTTGGGCACATTACATTTTCCTCATGAATTATATTTAACTGTGGGTAACAGGGTCCTAAAATGCCTTCCAGTGAAAAACTCTATAATTAATATCTATGAATGTGAGCTTATATAGCTTTAGGGGAAACAAAACTAAAAAACTAAAGATCTTGAGGGGATAAGCATAAGCAGATTTTTTTTTTTTAAGGCGGAGTTTTACTCTGTCGCCCAGGCTGGAGTGCAATGCCACGATCTCGGCTCACTGCAATCTTCGCCTGCCAGGTTCAAATGATTCTTGTGCTTCAGCCTCCCAAGTAGCTGGGATTACAGGCACCTGCCACCATCCCCAGCTGATTTTTGTATTTTTTTAGTAGAGACAGAGTTTCCCCATGTTGGCCAGGCTGGTCTCGAACATCAAGGGATCTGCCCACATCGGCCTCCCAAAGTGCTGGGATAACAGGCATAAACCACCATGCCCGGCCAACACAAGCAGATTCTTAATGGTTTCCAGAATACAAAATACAAGTTGGCGCCTCTTTGAAATTTGTTATGTTTGGTGGGTTTCTGGTTGGTTGATTAGTTGGTTTTACATTAAAAAAATGTAAAGAGCCTGTTTCTTTTTCTGTTTATGTTTTAAATTTACATTTATTTTTTGTTCATTAGAGTTATGGATTCTGTCTTTCTGTCTGCTACAGGTACTTTTCCACCTAATGGTTGGATTTTTACATACAGTTTGTAACTCTTTTAGTGTTTTCATTACTTTTAAATTTTACAAACTCACCCATTCAGATTATATGATTACTAATTTGTTTATTTTTGTTGTTTGTTTGTTTTGAATTAGGGTCTTGTTCTATTGGCCAGGCTGGAGTACAGAGTCATGACCATAGCTCACTGCAGCCTCAACCTCTCAGGCTCAAGCGACTCTCCCACTACAGCCTCCTGAGTAGCTGGGATTACAGGCATGCACCACCATGCCCTGCTAATTATTGTATTATTATTATTATTATTATTATTATTTTAGTAGAGACAGGGTTTTGCCACGTTGCCCAGGCTGATCTCAAAGTCCTGGGCTCAAGCGATCCAGCCACCTTGGCCTCCTAAAGTGCTGAGATTACAGGCATGAGCCATTGCATTCATCCAATTCCTTTGTTTTCTAATTAAAATAGGTTAAGTATATCTAATCTAATTAGAATTAGAAAAACTAATTCATGCTCACGTAGAAAATTCAAGCATAATATCAGTCTTTGGCATTCAAAGAATTTTGATAAGTTTCAAATGCTCTGAATTATTTTAAGTTGACATCTAAAAATTTTAACATAAGTTTAAATAGTTGCAAGGGATGATTTTGCTTTCAGGATAAAATTTATTCTCTTTGTCATAATATCATTTGATTTTAAAAAATAATTCAAGCTTATTTCTTTAAGACTCTTCAAAATGATGATCCTGCAGACATTTACCTCCCCACTCTGTGTCCACAGGTCTCTGTTTTCCTCTAAAGGTCTTGGCTGATCTCCCCCACTCTGTCTCCAACATGATTGCTTTATTTAGTTCGCTCATCTGACTGCTCTCTTATCCTCCATCTCCACAGTGCATTTATTTTCTCAGTGGGAAAAACAAACATTTGCAAAGAGGCAGGTATTGGAGAGGGAAAGGATAAAGGAACTAGTTCCTGCTGCCAGGACTGACCTTTCGGCCATTTTGATAGACACAGACCTTAAGCCCAGGGGAACACTCCTGCAGCACAACTACCCCAGCACTTGGCTGTTTGCTACAGAGCGGGCTTATTTTCCTAACTTAAGAAAACACAATATGTCCTTTAAGTCAGTCTGAAGACGTTTGCTTTCAGTGCCACAGAGTTGCGTGGCATTTTTCATGTTATGCCATGTTATGTCTTGTCGTGTGTGAACTTTGTTTTCTGTTATGAAAAATAAAAAATAAAAATAAAAGAGTGCATAGACAGGTTGATTGACCTGACAGAAAAGTAAGCTTGGAGGATTTTCAGAAGCATTGGTCACAGAAGCCCCTCTTTCCTCTCGAGAGCACAATTTCCCTTGTCCGTGATGATTTAAAGAATTGGAAAAGCATTTCAGGGGATAGATAAAATGTAGAGATTGAGAAGAGTCTCGACCTCTTTTCGGGCGAGGTTTTTATTCTATTTGAATAAAAGAAAATGCACTAACTGATAAAGGAATTCAAACAGGCTGCTTTCCTAACATGATATATACCAGGCTCCAGGATTTTTTTTTTTTAATCCAGCCTTTCTTCTTCACTGGGGGACAGGAGCAGTGAAATGGCCTAAAACAGAATCTCACTTTAAATTGCTCCGTGGACCATAAAAGCTACTTGATCTGTTTTGCTGGCTGAAATCTGATCAGGGATTTCCTGCGCAGGCTGAATGGAGAGAGAAGATTAAGGTAAATGCAGGCTGATCTTTAGGGCCCATCCTAAACGGTACCTTTTCTGTGATGCCGCCTCTCATTGCCTCCAGGTGGAATTAACAGCTCTGTCCATTGTACCTTCAAGGTATTTCTTATAACATTTCATTACTGATCATTCAGAAGATCATCTCTCCCACATAAATGTGAGAACCTCAAAGACAGCAGCAGCAGGACCTTGCTTATTTGTACTTTTTTTTTTTTTTTAATCTTACAGACACGGTCTCACTATGTTGCCCAGGCTGGTCTCAAACTCTTGGGTGCAAGTGATCCTCCTGCCTCTGCCTCCCAAAGTGCTAGGATGTACATTCTTCATATCCAATGCACAGTGGATGCCAATAAATGCTTATTAAATGAATGAATGCATGAATAAGAGCAATAGCTCACCCACTCAGCCTACCAAGTACCAGTTGCTATTCTAAGCCCTACAACACCATAAAGAGGGTAATTCAACTGGGGTTGCTCAACTTGAAAATGATGAAGCGAGTCCTTAAGGTCTTAAGGTCGTAGATCCTTTTGCTAAAGGCATCAAACTAATGGTTCAAAAGTAATGATGATAGGAAGCTCCCAAGGACAACGCCAATTGATCCTCAAAAGTTATTCATACATCAAAATAATACACAGCACTAAACAAACTCCCTGCTAAGTGTCAGCAGACAGACAAGGTCATGGGCCATCTTATTATACAATCACCAAGTAAAATTAAAGATGTCGAATATTGTGACAAGGAGTCCTAGGCATATTATTCTGAATATAGGCAGATACGAAAAAGGAATGGAAGAGCATGTCACACAGATATAAATGTGCACATTCTGAGAACTACATTCTATAGGAACCTGCAGTTTACAATTCATGGAGTGAACAGGCTAAGACTTTGTCTGTGCATCTGCCAGAAAGGCTTAGAGGAAGAACCCCGCCCCACTTCAGGCCCCAAGATGTCCTGTCTGGGAAGAAGAAGAAGGGGGAAAATTAAGGCCCTTCTTTAAGAGAAGCTGGATGTGAAAGCCAGAACTCAGCCTCTGTCTGCAAGCATTCTAAATAAGTAAAGAAAGACACAACTGGACTCAGTCTTAATTACTCCACTTATTCAATTATTTATTTATTTATTTTTATTTATTTATTTATTTGAGACGGAGTCTTGCTCTGTCACCAGGCTGGAGTGCTATGGTGCGATCTCGGCTCACTACAACCTCCAACTCCCTGGTTTAAGTGATTCTCCTGCCTCAGCCTCCCAAGTAGCTGGGATTACAGGCACGTGCCACCACGCCCGGAAAATTTTTGTATTTTTAGTATAGACGGGGTTTCACTATGTTGGCCAGGATGGTCTCAAACTCCTGACCTCGTGATCCGCCTTGGCCTCCCAAAGTGCTGGGATTACAGGCGTGAGCCACCGTGCCCGGCCTATTCAATTATTTATTAATGTGAAACATTCATTTATTTATTCATGAATGTTGCACATGAAAATAAATTTTACAAATTTATTCTATAAATACTTTCTATAAGTGATTACTGATCATCTGTTAGGGCAGCACTTCTCAAACTTTGATGCGCATGCGAATCAGCCAAGGGTTCTGTTAGAACGCACTTGCTAACTCAGTAGGTCTGAGGTGGGGCCTGGGATTCTGCATTTCTAGCAACCCCCCAGAGGATATAGATACTGATGGTCCGTGGATGACATTTTCCCAGGCACTGAGAATATTAAGATAAATAGGACACAGTCCTTCTGATCCAAGGAATGCCTCTACTAAACTGGGAAGATAACCAATGAGGCTTTCCTCAAAAGTTCATTCATACTGCAACCAACTTGGATGTTCAGGGACAAAAGTATATCCTTTGTATTCTGTCTCTATATGATTATGTATGTATATAATACATATAATATACATATGTACATATGAATATACAAGTTGACTATCCCTTATCCAAAATGCTTAGGACCAGAAGTGTTTCAGATTTTGGATTTTTTTGGATTTTGGAATCTTTGAATTTTACTTAGGGGTTGAGCATTTCTAATCTGAAAATCAAAAATCCAAAATACTCTAATGAGCATTTCCTTTGAGAGTCATGTTGGTGCTCAAAAAGTTCTGGATTTTGGAGCATTATGGATTTTGGATTTTTGGAAAGGGATACTCCACCCTTGTTTTACAGGATAATTATTCTTTAATCTCATCTGGTTTGGAATTGTTATGAGGTTAATCTCAGTCTCTCACACTTGCTATGGTCTGTTCTCTGAATGGTACCACTATACTGATCTCTAGGTACATGGAAAGTTATGTGTGTGAATTGTCCTAACTCGATGAGAGGGATAGTCAGGGTGTCTGAACACAGCCTCTCTGGCTCCCATGTTCTCCTGGGAAGTGCATCCTAAAGGTCTCCTGGTCACTGCTTGTCCTGCTGGAAGTCACCACTGAAGCCCAGAGAGCTGACCACTTGGTCCCTGTCAGGACCCAGTAGACCTCTCTGGTTGGTGTGGCCTGACTTTGGCCCTTCCTGGTACCACAGACCATGAGTCAGCTCTATGACTTCCCTCTTACTGAACCGAGCTTGGATCCAGCACCCCTGGAACAGCAAAGGCAAACATTGACAGGATTTGCAGCAAAAGAAGGTGAGGCATTTATTGCAGGGCTCTGAGAAAGAAGAATACAGTAGCTAACACTTAAGACCCAAACTCTTCAATGCCTTGTGTGTCAGGGTTTTCAAAGGCAGGAGGCAGAGGTTGCAGGCAAAGTCATAAATCAATACATGGAGGCTATACATTGGTTTGTGCTAAAAAGGTGAGCCACATTGAAAGGGGGGCCCACAGGTCAGAGGTGGATTCAAAGATTCTCTGATTTGGGATTGGTTAAGGAAGTGAAGCTTTGTCTAAAAACTTGGGGGTTTTAGACAAAGGAATTTGAGCTTGGCCTATAGGTGAAAGTTCCTCCAGGCACCTCAGAAAGAAACTTAGAACACAGAACAGCAGTCAGAGTTCAGTCCTCATTCACCCCTTATCTGAGGTCTACATGTCAGATCTCGTGAGAATTATTCACTATCATGAGAATAGCATGGGGGCAGACCTTCCCCTTGCTATTCTCATGATAGTGAATAAGTTTCATGAGATCTGATGGGTTTATCAGTGGTTTCCACTTTTGCTTCTTCCTCATTCTTCTCTCGCCACTGCCATGTAGGAAGTGCCTTTTGCCTCCTGGCATGATTCTGAGGCCTCCCCAGCCATGTGGAACTATAAGTCCAATTAAACCTCTTTTTGCTCCCAGTTTCGGGTATGTCTTCATCAGTAGCGTGGAAACGAACTAACATAGTGAGTATTGCCCAAAAAAGATTAAAGTGGGTAGTGGGAAAAGGAAATCAGCTAAAACAATAAACTGTAAGTCTTCACAGTACTCTGTTTCATTTGTTAATTTTATTCTTATTTTTTATTTTAGATTCAGGAGGTACATGTGCAGGTTTGTTGGAAGGGTTTAATATGTGATGCTGAGGTTTGGACTTCTACTGATCCCATCACCCAGATAATGAACATAGTACCTAATAGGAAATTTCTCAGCCCTTGCCCTTCTCCCTCCCTCCTTCCTTCCTTTTGGAGTCTTCAGTGTCTATTGTTCCCATTTTTATGTCCATGTATACCCAAGATGTAGCTCCCACTTATAAGTGAGAACATGTGGTTCTGTTTCTACAAAATTTGCTTCAGTTATGGCCTCCAGCTGCGTCCATGTTGCTGCAAAAGATATAATTTTGGCTGCATAACATTCCATGGTGTATATGTTCCACATTTTCTTTATGCATTGCACCATTGATGGGCACGTGGCTCGATTCCATGTCTTTGCTATTGTGAATGGTGCTACAATTAACATACGCATGCATGTGTCTTTTTGGTAGAATAATTTATTTTCCTTTAAGTATATACCCAGTAATGGGATGGCTGGGTTGAATGGTAGTTCTATTTTTAGTGATTTGAGAAATCTCTGGAATGTCCTTCTGTTTCAGATGTAAATGTCACAAATATTTTGCATCTTTTCCTGAGGAAAACAAAAACCTTGGGACAATCTCCCTTCTGGTTTACAGTTTGGTCTCCCAGGCCTTGACTACAGCTTACCCTGGGAGGATGGGACCCTGCCTGATTATTGTGAATAGGTAAAAACTAAAACTCTGGGTTGTAAAATTAAAGATTTATTTCCTTATTTCACATACATTATGAGAAATACTCTCCTTTTCTAGAATTTTTCAAGACTCCAAGATTTTTGGCTATGATTTTCAGATAACTCAGATTCATTTACGGTACAGAGGGATAATTCTTAACGTTGTAGTGGCATTCTTCAGACAGAACAATTTCATTAAATCAACGTAAATAGTTTAGGTGAGCATACATGAAGAACATATTCATCACATGCCATAACAAGTATTTGTCATGCATTTATGTGCATAAACACATATAGATAACATATTACCATGTGTATATGTAGTCAGATATGTAATGACTGCATACTATACATAAATATGTAAACTTATATATGAACTCTCTCTGGATTCAAGCTTGTAGGAAATGCTCTTCACCTGGTGTTTTTTTTTTTTTTTTTTTTTAATTTTGTTTTGGTTTAGCACCTAAATTAGCATTTAGGCCACGTCAGAGTGAGTGATGTTGTTAACCCACTCACAATTGAAAATAATCTTTGTCTCCATTGATCAGGCATCTTTAAAATCTTTTGAATACATACTGCTCTACAACAACATAATGTACTAATCCACTCCTGGAACTGCACAACTCCATTTCTCTGTTCTGTTTACTGTGTTCATTTCCAAGCCATAATGCTGTAGGCAATCAACGATCTAGTATCATTGTGTTCTGAACAAATACACTTCAATTTCAGTCACAAAGCACAGAGGATGAGATGATACCAAAGATGACAAAACATGGCCAAAGAGATAAAAGCAAACAAACATTCGCATAACCTTTTAAAACACAATACAGAGGCAACACATTCGGATAGCAACGTCTTTAACCTATTCTAACATTTCTATGTTCTACAGATGTTTTTTTTCTCATCTCCATCATGCAAAAAATGTAATAATCAGTACACTTTTAAACTTACTGTTAAATAAGCCACTACAGCTTTAATTATGATAGCAGAAATGAGTCAACATCTAAAATGTCATTTTTTTTAATGATCAAATAATGTATGCCCAAGTCAACGGACAAAATTGTGAAAATGAAAAATCGTGGCTTAAGAGAAATTTTCAGTAACATGGGACAATATTTGTGGTGAAAGATTCAAGGAGGAAGTAGCATATTGTCCATGTATGCATTGTGTATATACTGTTTTATTAAATTTAAGCAATGGGTAGATAGGTGAGGGATAGACATAGCTATATAATGCTCTGATACATAAATATTAAGAAGAAAAAATGTAAAAGAAAAAGCTGCAAAGAGATATATCAAAATTATAACTATTTAGTGATGTGTGGAGGGGTTTTCTGAACAATTATTTTACAAAAGAGTTAAAGAACCCTGTAAACATCAATACATCTTGATAATTTGAGTGACATCTCATGGCTTTTCCCTAAATATAAAATTTTCATGGCCATATATGCTCATCTGTGTGTCTGTGCCTGCCCACCCAAGTTACCCCCTCAAATTAGTTCAAATCAATCATTAGTTCAAATAAATTATTTATGTCAAATGTTTAATGCTTTTTTCTACTTCCCGAGTTACAGGCTGTTTAATATTCTAGACTATTTTAGTCTCAATGATGATGAGTAACTAAAACGCAGAACCTAGGCACATGTGAATAACAATTGACTGTTGATTGTTAACACATGTCATGTTAATATATATACACACACACATAGATACATATAAGTCTATACACACATGTATATATATATATACACATACACATATTATATATACATATTTATAGTGTTTGTGTGTGTGTGTATATACATATATATATATATATGAGATCACAAAGGTAAACATTACTGATTTAGGAGAGGTGTGATATTGTGATATAATAAAAAACATATATTTGATCTTCATCCCTAGCTCTTGAAAGAGAGGTCCTAAAATTCCTAAGCTCAGAATTTCCTAAGTAACAGAGATTTTTGTTATTTGTAATGAGCCCCTTTCAACCATAGTTGATGCTACCTGAGTTTATACTAATAACGTAAACTTTGGTGGGCCCATGGATAGTTTCACAATGGGTTCCACTTACCAGAGGAACCAGCCCTGTAATTAGAGAGTTGGGACTTTAAGCTCTACCCCCAACCTCCCAGAAGGGAAGAAAGGCTGAGACTTGACTCAAACACCAAAGGTCAATGATTTCATCAATCATGCCTATGTAATGGAAGCTCCATAAAAATCCTAAATGGAGGAGCTCAGAGAGATTCCAGGTTGATGAACGAGAATGTATCTATATGCTGGGAGAGTGGTGCACCCCAAGCTCCATGGGGCCAAAGCTGTCATGCTCAGGATCCTTCTGGACTTCACTCTATGCACCTCTTCATATGACTGTTCTTTTGTATCCTTTAAAATGTCCTTCATAATAAATTGGTAATAGTAAGTAAACTGTTTGCCTTAGTTCTGTGAGCTGTTCTGGCAAATTGCCAAACCCAATTTGTAATCAAGTCTGATAGAAGTTGTGGGTAACCTGGGGACCACTACTTACTATTAGTGTTGGGGTAAGAGTGGGCAGTCTTGTGCTACCAAACCCCTAACCTGTGAGTCTGAGTTAACTCCAGTGAGTTAGTATCGGAATTGAAGACACCCAGTCTGTATTAGCTGAGAATTGCAGAATTGGTTAGTATTGGGGGGATCCCCATAAATTTGTTGTCAGAAGTGTTGAGACTATAGAAAAACAGTTTATTTTCTTTTTAAGAGGCTGGTTTAGAAGAACAAACCCATGGCCTAAGGCCTCCTCCATCATCCTGTTTCCTGGTCTTGGTTCTGCTGGGGCTCAGAGAATGATACCTCAAAGTGTCATTTGCTATTTTGGCATGCTGAGAACTTTTGAATTAAAGGACATTGGAAGGCCTTAGAAGTTGCCTCAGATCCAAAGACTTTCTAATCTTCTCATATTTCTGCCTCCAATGCTCAGGTAGGGCCTCTCTGGAAATTCCCTTATGTGACAAAGGAAAACTTCTTCCAAAAGACATGTTAATTGTCTTAAGGCCCCCTCCCTTGGAATCTCATGAAATAACCAGAAATGATTAACCACTGAAGAAGAGAAAAGACCAAAAGTTATCATGTACCCAGAGAGATTTTTCATCTATTCTTCTGAGGACGGTTCCAAGAGATTACCTGGGAAATTTCATTTGCATAATAAGTCAACCTTTGTTCATTGTGCAATTCTGCTCCTCACCTTCCCTCCACTTCCTCCAGAGCTCCGAGGAACTTTGTCCCAGCCATTGTGTATTCTTTGGGCTCATTCATTTCTCTTGAAAATAATTTACTAGCCCTCACAATTGCCTACAGTTTCCATTCCCCTCTCTCCTATGAAGAGGGTATTTAACTGTCAGCCATCAGTGCCTTCTTTGAGTCTCATATTTTGTATGGTTTCCATGCTTATGCACGTTAGTAAATTTGTTTATCTTTTCTTCTGTTAATCTGTCTATTGTCAGTTCATTTCAGTAGACTTGAACCTTCAGTGGGGGGAAGGGTTTGGAGCGGAGAGGGAAGCTTTTCCCTTGGCCCCTACAGTTCAAATCCTGCTTGCCCTTCTCCCCTCTACTCTCTTCATACACAGACATTCACTTCTCATCTGTGAGATTTTAGGAAAGCTACTTAATGTCACTTTGCCTCATCCTGTCAATCTGTAAAATGGGAGTAATAAGAGTAAGACAAGCTCTGATTTGTTTTAGGGGGATGTAAGTCTCAACACAGAGGCCAGTACACACTAAGGAATTAGTAACACTTATCTAGTATTGGGAATCAGAGTACTCTATTCCAATGAATTCACACTCACTGATTCCTCTCCAATCCCTTCTAAGCCAGCCTTCACCAATATTCAGAGGTATCCAGAGGTGGCCCATGTGGTAACACTCAGTTTCTATCCTGGGGCTAGAACAGGAGTTAGCTAACTGCAGCCTGAGAGGCCACATCTGGCCAATGCTTGTTCTGTGCTGCCCTGAATTAAGCCAGCCACGTTCATTCATTTCTGCACGGTTTGTGGCTGCTTTCTTGACGCAAATGCAGAGTGTATGTCTTGTTGGCCAGCAATGCCTAAAATATTTATTCTCTGGTCCTTTACAGAGAAAGCTTGCTGAGCCCTGGGCTGGAATCTCGATGAGGGCTGTAGATAACATTTTTATTCTATATTCAAGGTTTTACTGATATATATTAATATAGCACCAAGACACGCACAGTTGCTTATGTTTGACACCAAGTACAGCGTCTCTATCCATTTGAAGTGCTACATGATGAGGTAATTGCTTAACTATAAATGATGATTTATGATTCATGGGCTTAAATAACCATGAAGAAATGTAATTACTAAAGACATAAGTGGGGAAACAGCACTAATCGAATCCATGCTACACAATAAATTCCCCAGCTGAGTGAATAATGCCATCTTTTAATAGGAAAGAAGACTAAAACAGTGACATGCTAATTTTCCCTAGAATCATCTTCTATTTCATTGGCTACATAATTATAACTCTCTGTGATTTTATTTTATTTCATCGTAGCATTCTCATTTTATAATGACTCTCCTCCAGTAGAATTCTCAGTGATTAGGGCTTTTGCTAGAACCAGTGGTCCACATTGGTAACATTCCCCCTTCCACCATAGCACAACCATGGTCTTATGAATAAGTCAAATGTAAAGAGTAAAATATATGGACAGAAATTGATGAAGGGTGGTTTAGGATGCTGGATGAAGGTAACAAGATGTCTCTTATTCCCTCAACCCTGAAAGACAGTGATGTGTCTTGTAAGTTATCAGGGCAGATGCTATCATTTATCTTTTCCAAATGGCAACCAGCATCCTCCTTTTTCTCTTTGTGGGCTGACAGTTGTGTCCAGAAGGCCTGGTTTTATGGGAAGATTCCCCAAACTTTCTCAAACTTGCAAATTGTGTACCATTGACATTGCGTGTCAACCATTCCCTTTATAAGGGGAATGGAAGCATTGTGCTAATTATACTAGGCTTGGCAAGGCTTTACAACTTATCTATCCACTCAAAAGAGCTTGTGCAAAGTTGAGGAACAATGGATCAATTCTCATTGAAATGGACTAGCCATTTCCCGATGGTAGAAAATAAAACAGAATTCTTAGGGTGGGCTATAATCATTAAGGAGCACGAATGCACCCACACTCTTGTCTTTTTAAGATCAGTGGACCAGAGTTTGAAAAGATTTAGCCCTAGAATGCCAGTTTCTGGAAGACTCTTTTCACTGATGACAAGCAGTTTATTTGCACTTTCGTTAGGGCTGCAGTGACTTACATGTCTGGCAAGCACTTCTTTGCAAAATGTGACAACTGCTGCCACGAAAACGCACTGGTTTTAATGACAATAACTTGATATTATGGGTGGCACCATCAATTGCTCAGAAATTGCTGTGGGTGATAAAAGGTCTGTAAACTTAAAACGTGATACAATGGTGGTTAAGAAGGAGAAAAAGACACTCTTGGGAAACCATCGTAATAAAAATGTCTGAGCTAGCGGTAAATTGGGACAAAGAAAATGCCCTTTGGGAAATAAAATTCCTGCCTGAAGGGGGCATAAAACCTGTTCCGGGTTACCAGATATCAGCTATCACTTGAGAACTAAACCAATTGTCTTCTATCTTTTTGAAAAATAGGATTTGAGTCTTTCTTTTCTGTTTTTCCCCTATAAAATAATAAAATATTTTATCATCATTAAAATCAAATATACAGGGTTACATGGCAGTTATCTGTACTCTGCTCAGGTTCTTTCATAAATAAAAAACTCTCTTAAAAATTAAATCTAGTAAAATGCAAAACTACAAAACGCTTAGAAGATGATTTCAACTATAAGGATGACATTCTGGAACAGGCAAAGCTATGGAGACAGTAAAAATATTAGGTGTTGCCAGGGGTTAGGGAGGGATGAATAGGTGGAGCTCAGAGGATTTTTAGGGCAGTGAACCTACTGTGTTATATTACGATGGTAGATACATGGCATTATACATTCATCCAAACCCATAGAATATGCAATACCAAGCGTGAACCCTAATGCAAACTGTGGACTTTGGGTGATAATGATGTGTCAATGTAGGTTCATAAATTGTAAAAAATCTATCACTCTGGTGAGGATGTTAATAATGGGGGAGGCTGTACGTATGCAGGGGCAGGAGGTATATGGGAAATTTCTGTACTCAATTTTGCTGTGAAAATAAAACTGCCCTAAAAGTGTAAAGTCTATTAAAACACACACACACACAGACACAAAATCCCCTTTTAAAAATAAAGTATATCTATCTATCTATATATATATATATACCCAAAACCTGACAGTCAGTCAGAATGTTGTGGGAGAGATGAACGAAGCACCGTGACTGTTTCGTTGGTGAAATTTGCTGGTTCTTAAGCTCAAGGCTGCTACCCATGGTTCCTTCCTTTCTGTTTCCTAAGCCTACGGCTGCTTCACAGCTGTTTGCTGAAAATGTGGACAGATTCCAGAAAAAAAAGAAACTGAAGACAGTGTAACATGCTTTAGACTTTCTTTGGTGTATTTCAATGACAAAGAAAGGTCACTTGCTTTGAGGAAGCAGACCCTGAAATACCATGTACAAGTGCAGTGCCAGGCCTGCCATAATTATGTCCAAGTCTGAATGAAATGTTTACCAGATGATGAAAGGGAACCTCCTGGCATGTGTCTCAGGAAGTCAGGCAGGATTCCAATACGAAGAGATGATTTGGGATGCTAAGATGGAAAATCTATTAGATCCTTAGGATACAGGGTTGAATGAAGGGTTTAATCTTATTTGATGTATTCACCTTTACCTACTTGTTTGGGTTTTTTTGGGGTTTTTTTGTTTGTTTGTTTGTTTGTTTTTTGAGATGGAGTCTCACTCTGTCACCCTAGCTGGAGTGCAGTGGTGTGATCAGTGATCATAGCTCAAACTCCTGGGCTCAAGTGATCCTCCTACCTCAGCCTCCCGAGTAGCTAGGACTACAGGCGTGTGTCATCATGCCAAGTTAATTTTTTATTTTCTGTAGTGACGGGCTCTGGCTATGTTGTGGAGGCTGGTCTTGAACTCCTGGTCTCAAGCAGTCCTCCCACCTCAGCCTCCCAAGTTGCCACCACATCCAGCCCCCTCATCTGTTCTTTCAAGATATTCCATTTGTTCCCTAAAAATAAACAGCAGCCACACACTGGGATATTCTTTAAGTCCTGCTCCTGCTAGAGCTATAGAGAGAGAAAGAAGAGCAGAGAATGGAGGCCCTGGGGAACTCCAGGGCTTTCCCTCTCGGTGTCTGATTGGGGTACTGTGTACTAATGCCCTAAAGCTACACAAAGTGTGGCACCTGGGCATCTACCACCTCCACCTCCATTCTTGCTGGGAACACACAACCCCCTATTTGTAGCAGGTGTTCAGGTGATTGAACCTAACTCTCTCCATTCAGGTCATAGAATCTGAACCTCCACGAAATTGGTAGGCTGAAAACATGTGCTTTAGCTTGCTTGGGTTCTAGGGCAGTTAGGTTTTCTTGCTTAGGTCAAGAAGTAGGTTACTCTCTGTACTTCCTGGACCATATTAGCTCCCTATCGTTTTTATTTGTTTTTCAAATCTAAAAGTGCAGCTAATTACAAAACGTTTCTATGTCTCTTTGCATGTGCTTTCCTCAAAAACACACAGGATACGGCGGCTTGCTGAGGACAGAAATCATTTTCTCATGGTCAAGGTGGTTGGCAAAGTCAGTCTTCTGTTCAGGCCACTTAATTCTCTACTGTGACCGCCTCTCATCTAGTCATTTAAAGATGATTCTTGTCATTGAATTAAATGATTGTGGCAGTCTTAATGTAAGAATTTTGTTTTAATATTCTAAAATAAAAGAAGATAACCCCCACCCCAACTCCCCTGTACATCTGTATGAATCGAACCCAGTTAGCTCAGGATCTTTTTGTTTGAAAAATTCATCCGATGTAAGACTGCTTTTAGCGAAGTATGAGTCATGCATTCAAAGTCATGCATACATTTAGATCCAGACTTTTGTACTGAGACTAGGAGATGACAGCTTTAGTGAGACTTTTTTCTACACTTTTGTGTTTACTGTCTCACTAACAAGGGACCACACTGACTTGTTTAAAGCAGTATTTCCTTTCACAAAATCTTATTTGCTGAAAAATGTTTTAAAATGAACTCTAATGCATTAATAAATTATGTCAAAATTCATTTGCAATTGACAAAAACATTATTTTATCAACTGTTTGAAAAATAACATTTCATTTGATTTGTAAAATTTAAATATTCCCTTTCCTCACCAAAATTAAAAAAAAAAAAAAAGAAGCAGCAGCTTGTCATTTTCTTCATGATTAACATGAACAGGGCTTCTACTTGACATGTTAACTTGTTAACTTTTTTATATCTGAATTAACAGAACTTTCACCTTTTAATTAAACGAGGTACTTCAAAAGCTCTGACCTCTTTGGGCATGATCCTTTTCATCTTTCTCAGTCTCTGCCCAAAGGGGAGTTAATAGTGCTACAGAAGTTTTACTAACATGATTTTTTTAGATCTTCTAATAACTGTCAGCCTGGATGTGCCTCCTTTTATAATCTAGCAAATGCTGAAAGTTTGAAAAATGTCTGTTTTTTTCTCAAGGATTTTCTGCTTTCTTTGATTATACAAATCTGCTTTATATGGGACGTGGAGGCTCTCTCCAGGTTGTTGGAGAATTGCTATTTTAGCTGACTACAGAATAACAGATACAATACTCCATCACTGTAGAAAAGGTAGGTTGAAAGATTTTAGATACACAGATATTGATACAATTAGTTATAATATATATTACATACTGATATATACAGCTATATATGATATACAATATACACAGCTTATATAAAATATGTATCATATGCTAAATTAGTTATGTAAATGTGTAACTACAAAGAAACCTTTAAGTGAACCAAGTATTAAAATTTATTTATTTTTTAAATTTCAACTTATAGGTTGGTGCAAAAGTAATTGTGGTTTTGCCATTGAAAGTAATGGTAAAAACTACAATTACTTTTGCACCAACCTAATATATTTTAGATACAGGGGTTACATGTGTACGTTTATTACATGTTAATTTGAGATCTTTCTAACTTCTCGATGAAGATGTTTAACGCTACAAACTTTCCTCTTATTACTTCAGCTGTATCCTAGAGATTTTGGCAAGTTGTGTTTCTGTTTTCATAAATTTCAAATAATTTTTTGATTTCTGCCTTAATTTTGATGTTCACCCAGGAGTCATTCAGGAACAAGTTGTTTAATTTCCATGTATTTGCACAGTTTTGAGAGGCCTTCTTGATATCGACTTCTGGTTTTATTGCACTGTGGTTCAAGGGTGTGCTTGGTATGATTTTGATTTTTTTTTAAATCATTAACACTTGCTTTATGACTGAGCATGTGGCCAAACTTAGAAAATGTTCTGTTTGCGGATGAGGAGAATGCATATTCTGCAGTTGTTGGGTACAGTGTTCTGTAGATATCCATTAGGTCCAAATAGGCAAATGTTGAGTTTAAGTCCAGAGTTTCTTTGTCAGTTTTCTGCCTTGATGATTATCTAACATTGTCATTGGGGTACTGAAATCTTCCAATGTTATTGTGTGGCTAAGTCTTTTTGTAGGTCGAGAAGAACTTGTTTTAGGAATCTGGGTGCTCCAGTGTTGGGTGTGCATATGTTTAGAATAGTTAAGTTTTCTTGCTGGATAGTATCCTTTATCAATATGTAGTGCTCTTCATTGTCCTTCTTAATTGTTATTGGGTTAAAGTCTGTTTTATCTGATATAAGAATGGTGACTCCTGCTCTTTTTTTGCTTTCCATTTGCATAGTACATCTTTCTCCACTCCTGTACATTGAGCTTGTGGGTGTCATTACATGTGACATGGGTATCTTGAAGACAGCAGATGGTTGGGTCTTATCTTTTTATCCAGCTTGTCATTCTGTGTCTTTTGATTTTTGTTTTGTTTTGTTTGAGACAAAGTCTCACTCTGTTGCCCAGGCTGGAGTGCAATGGCATGATCTCAGCTCACTGCAACCTCTGCCTCCTGGGTTCAAGCAATTCTCCTGCCTCAGCCTCCTGAGTAGCTGAGACTACAGGCGTGTGCCACCACATCTGGCTAATGTTTGTATTTTCAGTAGAGATGGGGTTTCACTATGTTGGCCAGGCTGGTCTTGAACTCCTGACCTCATGTGATCCACCTGCCTCAGCCTCCCAAAGTGCTGGGATTACAGGCATGAGCCACCATGCCCGGCCCCATTCTGTGTCTTTTAATTGGGGTGTTTAGCCAATTTACATCCAGGGTTAGTATGTGAGATTTTGATCTTCCCATTGTATTGTTAGCTGGTTATTATGTAGACTTGATTGTGTAGTTGCTTTACAGTGTCTGTGGGCTATGTGCTTAAATGCGTTTTTGTGGTAGCAGATATCATGCTTTTGATTCCATGTTTAGCACTCCCTAAATGACCTCATGTAAAGCTGGTCTAGTTGAAACAAATTCTCTCAGCATTTGCTTGTCTGAGGATTTTATTTGTCCCTCACTTATGAAGCTTAGTTTGTCAGAATATGAAATTCTTGATTGAAATTTCTTTTATTTAAGGACACTAAAAATAGTTCCCAATCTCTTCTGGCTTGTAATATTTCTGTTGAGAGATCTGCTGCCATTCTAATGGGATTCTCTCTGTATATGACCTGTCTCTTCTCTCTAGCTGCCTTTAAGATTTCTTCTTTTGTATTGACCTTGGTGAATCTCATGACTATGTGCCTTGTGAATGGGCTTCTTATACAGTATCTAGCCAGGGGTTTCTGTATTTCTTGAATTTGCATGTAATCCTCTCTAATGAGATTAGGAAAATTTTCATGGACTACAGCTTCACATATATTTTCCAAGTTGCTTATTCTCTCTCCTTCTCTTTCAAGAATGCCAATGCTCTTTACATAATCCCATATTTCTCAAAGGTTTTGTTCATTTTTAAAAAATATTTTTTCTTTATTTTTGTCTGGCTGAGTTGATTCAAAGAACAGGTCTTTGAGCTCTGAGAGTCTTTCCTCAGCTTGGTCTATTCTGTTGTCAATACTTCTTACTGAACTATGAAATTCTTGTGGTAAATTTTTCAGCTTTAGAAGTTCAGTTTGGTTCTTTTATAAAATGACTATTTCATCTTTTTGGCCCTTGGATCATTTTACTGGATCCTTTGGATTGTTTTTCAACTCTCTCCTGAATTTTGATGAGCTTCCTTGTCATCCAGGTTCTGAATTCTACATCTGTCATTTTAGTCATTTCTGAGTGGTTAAAAATCATTGCTGGGGAACTAGTGGACTTGTTTGGAAGTAAGGGGACACTCTGGCTTTTTGAGTTTCCAGAGTTCTTATGCTGATTATTTCTATCTGGGAGGGTTGGTGTTCCTTTAACTGTGGTGAAAATTGAGTATAGTCAGTTGGCTTTGTTTCTGGGTGTTTTTACAGGGTCAAGGCTCTGTACAGGGTCTTTATTTGTGGCTGAATCCTTGCCCTTTGCTTCACAGGGGGGTATTTTAGCAAAATATTTTTGGTGTTGTAGTTTGGGCTGTGTTCCAGTAGATAATGCTTAAGAGTAATGGCTGATATGCTCTTAGCTGCCTGTATTTCCTCATGTTTGCAGCCATGCTCTGCAGTGTGGAGGGAAGAGAGGTGACTACCTCACCAGGCCCACTCCTGGGCCTTGGGGGAGCCCCCTCCAAACACTGGCATTATGCCTACACTTCTTTTGTTAGGTGTTCTGGGCCGTGGGGCTCCCTTGGGCAAAATCCATGGCAGGGAGCTAGGCCACGCCCTTTCTGGGCTGGCTCTATGGAAGGAGGCATGCCCCACTTCTGCAGCAGCCTATGAACCTGTGTGTTTCACCCCTCTCAGTTCTCTGAGAGTGAGTGTTCCTCTCCAGCTCAAGTGCTGCCCACAGGTCTCAGCCCAGCACTCCTGAGCTGCACATCACAGCCCTGGGTGGTGGGACACCCCACACCTCCATCCTCCAGACCCCTGGGCTTGGGTTCCTCATGTTCTAGGAGATCCAAAGTGCTTGGAGGATGCTGGGAATGTACTCAGGTGCAGCAAAGCACCTAGGCTGGGCAGCAGAGACTGTACTGTGCACATGCACACTCTTGTAGGTTGGCCAGATAGGGGCCCTGAGAGGGTCTGGCAGGCAAGAGGGCCTGCATAACAGACATGCCCCAGTCCCACAGGGAAGCTGGTTCCACTCTCTCCTGGCCCAGCAGTGAGCTGAGGCTAGAGCTTCTTGGAGGGAGGTGGGGAGCCCCAGGGGGATTGGCGCCTATGGTCGGGCTTGCTGGAGCCGCCCCATACACAAAGGCCCCCGGTTCTTCACTGGCTAAAGCCCTATCTCTGCCTACTCTCTGGATGATCCCCTGGCTGGCTCAAATGTCCATTGGGTTTGTGGGGTTCCCTCTAGCTAGGGATGCCCAAGGTCCACCGCAAGAGTGGGAAGTCCCACAGTCCTTCATGTACCCCTTCCCCAGGAGCCCTTCAGGGCTGGGAAGTAGCCCTAGCGTTCAAGTACCCAACGCCAGGTTCCCAGCTTCCTCCTTTTTGAGCCTCAGTGTCCACATCACATCTCCATCCATTCTCAGCATTTTCTCCCTAAGATCTATTCAAATTATGATGGTTTACTCAAAATGTTGGTCTCTCTTGGTGGGAACAGTACTTCCTGGCTATGTCTAGCTGGCCATCGTGTCCCACTCCAAGTATTGAAATTTAAATTCAAGAATGAAACATTTTCTTAAGATTGGGCAAGCCACATATGGTCTAGAAATTGTTTTTAAAATATGGACCTAGTTAGAAGAAAATGCCAACAGACACCATATGAAATGGTCATAGTACACTGTCTTATTGGAATGTGTTTATGCAGTTATCTAAAAGGTTTTTTTATTAAAAATCTCTAGTTTGGGAGGATTTTAAAGCCAGATTACCATAAACATTATTCATTTCTTCATAGCTGTATGTTTCTAAATGTATATGTACATGTTTAATATATTTGTACAACTATACCTTTTGGGGGTGTGTGGGTATGTTTATGTATACAAGTATCCATATCACTAAAAATATTTAGATGCAAATAATATATTTCATAGTGGATGATATTTTTACTATAAATTTTTTAAATACCATAGGAAGATTTTTAGAAAGGGGAATAAATTTGGCCAGCTTTCTAATTTTTTTCTAAATCAAATATTTCCCTAATATCCAAAATTTATATACAAAATTATGTGTCTTAATTAACTTCATCAGAAACATCCTGGGAACAGGCTTTTGCATAAGACTGATTATATTAATAAATGCTTTATACTGACTTTTTATTTTCTAATTAAATTTAAAATAAAGTCAAAACAATCTTTTACTTTTGATCCTTCGTCAGAAGTAGAAAAGTGGTACAGAACGTAGGAAACAAAATAATCAAGGAGGAAGATAGGGTCACTGTTGGGAAGTTTATTTAAACATTTCTTTATGAATAGAATTTCAAGTTTGCAGAACAGATTACAGAATAAATCCTGTGTTGAATTCTAGACCAGAGAAGGTGAAATTAATGCAGGAAGGGCTCTGTATTTTGCCAACTCAGCTAATGACTGTAGAAATGTTCTTAGATTGAAACAGAAAATACTCCTTATAAGAGCAAATGTGATTATTTTTAAAGACATCAGAGAAGGCACCATTTGATTGTGTAATCTCAGCAAAATAATTAAAATCAGCAGCAAGTAGAGCACAGAGGAAGATGAATGGAAAGGCAATGACATAACAGTCAACCCAAAGCAATTCTCCTTTAGAACCAGTCTTAACATACATACGGCTGCTGAGACCTCTGTTTCAGCAGAATTTGAGAAATAGCAGATCAGGTCTGGATATTGGAACACAATAGAGGGTAAGTTTATTTGAATTAAAAAGACATAATAATACTATTAGATTATCAAATGAGCTATTTGAAAGGAAGCAAAGGCTAAAATGAAGACACTCCGTGCAACTGGAGTGTGTACTAATTTTAGCTCCAATAAGGCAGTCTTTTATACTTTTTGTTCGCTCCTGTATTCCTCACATGTAGAACCACGTCTGACACCCAGAATATGAATTACACATTGGAAATGACTCACCCATATTTCCATAACTAGGTAATATTATAACGAAGCCATAGAAACCATAATGATCAAATTGAATCAACCAATTTTCATGGTGCACCAAAGAGGAGGCATTTTTTAAAAATCACACTGGTGTTATATGACTCCAGTTTTCCTAATAGAAAATGTGTGTGTGTGTGTGTGTGTGTGTGTGTGTGTGTGTGTGTGTGTGTCTGTCTGTTCTTCAATTTGATATAACTTTTGCCTAAAAATGATTGCTTGCTTCCTTGAGAAATCTACTGCCTCTCATACATCGCATTCTATAACTGTTAAAATTAGCCAAGAAAATTACCTAAAGAAGAGATACTTAACAGAATTTGGAAGAACCGTGACTCAGGACATAGAAGAGGGAATCTGCATTGATAGGCTGAAGTCTGAGCTGTCTGGAGATAAGTGGCTTTCAAACAGAAGAACCGGGAATTGAACGTACACAGGAAAAACCAGTGTGAAGACCAAGAGGAATGCGGATAGGCAATGCAGTAGGGAAGCTTTAGTAGCCCCTGCATGGAAATGTTATGCAATTCAGTAACAGGAGAGGCTTCAGGAGGCTTCATTCTTCTCCAAAGTGAGGACCTATTCAATCCTGTCTGTAACTGTCATTAGGACTCTCTTCTTTGCTTGTGTCCACATATCTGTGCTCATTAACAACCAAGTTTTTTAGCTTAAGCTTTCCTGTTGATCTCTTTGGTATAGGTATATCTCCCAGTTTCCAGAAACCAGATATATCAAAACTACAGTCACTCAATCTCAGTTACAGAAGCCTGGTAATAAAACCAATTAACTAAGCTTAGGCTCCCACGAGTCAAAATGGGAACAGGGTGTGTGATCACAGTACATGAGTTTGCATGTTAGTAATTTTGGTGGCATCCAATTTCACCCTGGAAAATGTTTGTGGCCCTCTTCAATGAGAAGTCAATTTAAAGCCCAATATCTCTTCTGTTTTCCCCTGGGATGCAGCAGAGTCCCCTAAGGTGCAACACAGTTCGTGCATTGTATCCCTGGAGCTGGGACAGAGGCAAGGACTTCATTATAAGGAGGCAAAGGAACCAAGAGGATACCCAAGCCTCAAGGAAACTAGTGTAGCACCATCCTGCCACCGAAAGTTTTGAAGTTCACCCCATACCCAGGGGCACATATCTAATTTTGGAGGGGTGATTACTGGGATTACAACATCCTTCCTCTTCATTCATCAATAGATGCAGAAGTTGTGACAAGATGGGTGGCTCATTATCATATTATTAAAGTCTACACAAACTCTGCTTGGATATCTTTAAGACATGGGACCTATTCTCTACCCATAAGCAGACAGTATGTTGCTTACATTTCTTCCAACCAGAAAAAAACACAGACAATTGCTTTGTAATCTCAGAAATGCCATTGTATATCCAGGTTCTGCAGCCCTCAGCTATAAATTCATTCCTGTCCATAGTAGTAATTGTTCACAGCAATGTCAGACTTTGCAAAGTTAGAAATTAATACCAAGAGGATTTAGGTAAACCCTCTCTCATACAGAAGTTCCTCCCTTTGAGCCAGTCCATTTTGTACTGATTTCCTGGTATGTTCTAATCATGACTCTGACTACTTTTCTCTAAACCTAGCATAGTACTTGCTTGTGACTCTTAATTTTCTCTTAGAAAGTAGTTTGTGTCCTAGGCTACAAAAGTTGTTTGGTTTTAAAATTCACAACTTCAACCGCAAGACCACACATGAGCATGACTTAGCAGGCAGTTGCCTTGAGCCATTACAGAAAAGATCTTTCTTGGACCACCTCTCTCAGGACTAAATACAGGAACATTTAGTTCCAAACTCTGCCATTTGAAAAATGTACATTTTATCTTCACTATGATATTTCTTTCCCACATTATTCCAAAAACTGTCACGACAGAGATTTGATCAAATCTCAGTATTTCCTCATTGTTCCAATAGTCTGGCCATTCGAGTGAAGTGTGTTCATGATTCAGGTTTAAAGTCGTGATTTTAGCTCCAAATAAGACTAGATGATGTGCTTTAGCTAACACATGCTAGGCTACCCTTGACAGCCCAGCTACTATAAGCCCATTGAAGTCACCATCTATGTGGACCATTCTCAGTGGGGCTTAACAGTCAAGGGAATAAAATCCAGCATCCAAAAGGTGACTTTGAAACTGTACTCAATCTCCATACTTGTATTTCTTGAACACCATGGCATGATAGATTGCCCACAGCGATAGTTTACAAACTTAATTTCTTTCTCCCTGAGTTGCATCTGATTCCCTCCTAACCAGTGGCTCCTACAGCACTGCAACGTTCCAGACTTAGTCTAAAGCTCCTCATTTAGATGTAGCCTGGGGCATGGGGAAAGCTGAACAGGCAAATCCACGCTTCTTTTAAACAGACAAGGAAAGAAAAAAAGTGAGAAGCACAGATACACCTGCATTGTTATTCCTCAACAAGATATGCTTGTAGAAGACAGAACTCTGATTAAGAGCTTCCCGCTATTTTAAAAAGGAATTAAGTTCAAATATTTAGGGGACTTGCTTAGGTGACCTCTAAGCGATGGACTGATCCCTCTGTTTTTTTTTTCCCCAAACAAGCATGTTTCTTTGGGTCCAGCACTGCAACTTCAATTTCATCTGCTTCTGTTTTGTGAGATGATGCCCTCTTTGTGCCCTGTATTATCAAAACTTTGATAATGTGTTAGAAGATGAGGAAGTGGGTTCTCCTAAAGTTAATTGGTTTTATTACCAGGCTTCTGTAACTGAGTGAATCTAGTTTGGATACATCTGGTCTCTGGAAGGCAGGAGATATGCCTACCACATAGATCAATAGGAAAGCTTCACCTAAGCTGAAAAAGTTGGTTGTTAATGAGCACAGGTGTGCAGACACAAGCAAACATCAGACCTCCAATAAATAACCCCTGTTCATGGTAGTCTATGTGGGAAGGCTTCCTGGTAAAGGTGCCATTTCTGCTGCTAGAAGAATTAAGTCAACATTCAACTCGCCACACAGTAGAAGGTGGACATTTGCACAGATGCAAAATCATACCCACCTAAGGGACAAAGGACCTTCTAGAACTTACTTGAATCTGCCTGGAAGTTTAGATTTGGGCAGACAACTTGCAGAAAAGGAAGGACCAGGTTGTTTTTATTGCTAAAGCAGTTTGCTGTTTACGTGCATCCTTTGCTATGCCTGGAACTTGGAACTGTTGCAGGGCTGTCCCTGGAAAGCCAAGGAGACAGAGCTTAGCATATGAGAAGCTTGGGGAATGGGGGGCATCCTCTCAGGAGGAGGAAAGGAAGGAGGCACATCTGAGCAAAGGGAAAAATTTGAGCTATAGTTTTCTCACAGTAAGGACTTGGCTGAGCCCATGAGAGCTCTGAGGTTGCAGTGGCCTGGTAGAGTGCTCTGGAGTAGATAAGGTTGCAGTGGTCTGGTAGAGTGCTATTGAGTAGATGAGGTTGCAGTGGCCTGGTAGAGTGCTCCAGAGTAGATGAGGTTGCAGTGGTCTGGTAGAGTGCTCCGGAGTAGATGAGGGTGCAGTGGTCTGGTAGAGTGCTCCAGAGTAGATGAGGGTGCAGTGGCCTGGTAGAGTGCTCCGGAGTAGATGAGGGTGCAGTGGCCTGGTAGAGTGCTCCGGAGTAGATGAGGGTGCAGTGGCCTGGTAGAGTGCTCCGGAGTAGATGAGGGTGCAGTGGCCTGGTAGAGTGCTCCGGAGTAGATGAGGGTGCAGTGGCCTGGTAGAGTGCTCCGGAGTAGATGAGGTTGCAGTGGCCTGGTAGAGTGCTCCGGAGTAGATGAGGTTGCAGTGGCCTGGTAGAGTGCTCCGGAGTAGATGAGGGTGCAGTGGCCTGGTAGAGTGCTCCGGAGTAGATGAGGGTGCAGTGGCCTGGTAGAGTGCTCCGGAGTAGATGAGGGTGCAGTGGCCTGGTAGAGTGCTCCGGAGTAGATGAGGTTGCAGTGGCCTGGTAGAGTGCTCCGGAGTAGATGAGGTTGCAGTGGCCTGGTAGAGTGCTCCGGAGTAGATGAGGGTGCAGTGGTCTGGTAGAGTGCTCCGGAGTAGATGAGGGTGCAGTGGCCTGGTAGAGTGCTCCGGAGTAGATGAGGGTGCAGTGGCCTGGTAGAGTGCTCCGGAGTAGATGAGGGTGCAGTGGCCTGGTAGAGTGCGCCGGAGTAGATGAGGGTGCAGTGGCCTGGTAGAGTGCGCCGGAGTAGATGAGGGTGCAGTGGCCTGGTAGAGTGCGCCGGAGTAGATGAGGGTGCAGTGGCCTGGTAAAGTGCTATTGAGTAGATGATGTTTCAGTGACTTGGTAGAGTGCTATTGAGTAGATGAGGTTGCAGTGGCCTGGTAACGTGCTATTGAGTAGATGACATTTCAGTGATTTGGTAGAGTGCTCTGGAGTACATGAGGTTGCAGTGGCCTGGTAAAGTGCTATTGAGTAGATGAGGTTGCAGTGGCCTGGTAGAGTGCTCTGAGGTGTGTTTGTGGGGAGGAAGATTTATACCCTTGCACTGAACAGTTACTGGATGCAGGATGGTCCTGAAGTAACAGCACGATCTAGGAAAAGAGACGTCTTCAGAGAAGGGTAATTCTTGGAGAGGATGAAGAGTTGAGGGCTACTAGCAGGGACAGCACCTCCTAGCAGCTGGAGGAGTAATCCCTTATCCTATCCTGTAGTGGGGCTGGCAGAGTAGCATGGTCTTCATCACAGGTCCTGATAAGATACTCCTGGGGGGCCAACACCGCCATGTGCATGATGTTCAGGGATGGGAAGCAAGCAGCCAGTGTCCGTGGATAAAAGGTATTTCCTGAGCTGAGATGCAATGTGGACAGGGAGCACTCAAACTGATCATCTGACTGCTCAGGAGATGTCTCTGCAGGCTTTCCTGGATCCATTAGTACTGCCCAGCCCTTGATGGAAATGTTTGCTTCTCATTCAGGGACCACCCCACTGCCTCTCTTTCTTCCACT
Source organism: Gorilla gorilla gorilla (assembly GCF_029281585.2). Taxonomy (NCBI): domain Eukaryota; kingdom Metazoa; phylum Chordata; class Mammalia; order Primates; family Hominidae; genus Gorilla; species Gorilla gorilla. The sequence continues at coordinate 18,101,525 of NC_073247.2, read as the reverse complement.
CAGTTCTGGGCCACTGGGAGCCCTGGGATGTAGTTAAACAAAAGTTCACTGGGGATGGGAGAAGAGGAGGAATGGGGACTCTCCCAGGACATGGGAAGTATGGTCAGGGAAGGCTTCTGGGGAAATATGATCTTTCTGCTGCCCTAGAATAAGTCAACATTCTACTAACCACATAGTAGAAGTGGATACTGGCACAGATGCAAAACCATACCCACTGACAGGACAAAGAACTTTCTAGGAGTAATTTGTGTGTCTGGACTATGGTCCATCTGGGGCATAGGTTGAGGAGGGCCTTAGGAGAGGCTAGAATGGGGTCAGCTGAAGGGCCTGGAGAGCACTTGAGATTTTACATTGATACTGAGAAGGGATCACTAAGGCCCTTTGAGCTGTTGAGAGAGATGCTTAGATGTGCAATTTGGTACAGGAGTCAAAAGGGAATGTTGCTAATACAAGTCAGTGCTGTGAGCAAGACTTTTGTAATACTCTCAATACTAATGCCTTTCACCTTTACTATGCAAATCCATACTTCAATTTCATCCACTTGAACTGGCAAGAAAATAAATGCCTGTAGTCAGTCCTTTGTACTTAGAGATAAGATTAGCTACTTCTGTAAGGCAGGTATTTAGTAACACTTTCAGGACAAAGAACCTTGTGATTTAAATATTTAAAAGATCTCAAACACTTAGGAAATTGTCTTTTAAAAGATCAAATAAATAATTTAAAGTAGTAATGGCAAGACCATCTTCTTATCTGCTGTAGGAGCTATTTCTGTGAACCTTCCTTAATAATCATTTTTTTTTCAGTCTGATAAATGTTGTGTACCAAGGCAGGGATAGACATTTCTCCACCTAAAGAAAATGCTGAGATTATAAAATATGCCTTCTCTATTGAGAAGGCATCAAGGGTAGGTATCCTGCAGCCACACATTACTTAAAACGAGCAAATAAAAGGCTCTAACATAATGCCCAAGCCGTGGCAGAGGGACACCCTATCCCTGAACTCCCAAGACCTTTAAGATAACAATTTATAAAGTCGAGGTCTCAGACATTTCATGAATGAATAGTCCATGGGCTTCCTGTCTAAATAATTGCTAATTTTCAAAAAAGAATTGATTGGATGCAGGACGGATGAGAGCATCTTTAATAATTGAAAGGCTCAAACATTGTTTGCCTTAAATCAAACAAAAAAGAAAAATGACTTACACCAGGAGGACAGGATAGCTTCCTTGGCAATTTAGGAAGCTCACTGCCATTGTCAATAAAGTCTCTGCATAGAAACACTGCAGCCTGTCACCTATGCACACTGTTTCCCAGAGCACAGCCTCTCTCATACAGTTTAGACAATTATTTCCTCTTAACCAAAAATTGCCTTTTGGCTTATCTAACAGAATCAACTCTCTTTGCTGGAATAGGTGCTCTTTATTTCTAGGTCCCAATAGAAAGGTCTGGGAATAGAACCACTTGGATTGTCTACCTTTGCCCACTACAGAGGAGATGCAATGAGTGATAGAGCAGTTTGGGGAACAGAGTCAAGCTTATTAGAAGCATGTTCTCTTCCTAGGTCATTGCATAGCCACTCATAAGAATAACAATTTCATCCATAGGGCATACAGCACTGCTTACTGAGGATACTATAATAACCCTGGCCACACATAAGCAGATTCTGGTAGGTGATACTATTATAACCGTGTAGTATATTTCCAATACCAAGCACCAAATGTTACTAGAAGAAAACATGTGGTGTAATGGAAACAGAACTGTAGAAAGGGAGTATAAATACCAGCCTATAGAGTTATTGTGAAGGTTAAATGAGCTATCATGTGTGGGGTGGTATATGACACAAGGGGAGAGAGTTACTACCATTTGGGTTGTTGGCTTTTCATATGGTATGCTCATATTTTCATCCCTTCATTTATTTATGTGTCCATTTATTCAACAGATGAGGAGTAGAGATAGAATTCTAAGCAAAATAGACTTAGTTTCTGTCCATAGGAAGCTTAGGGCTAAGATGAAGAGATGTTAACTTAAAAAGAAGATAGTAAAAGAAAGGATAATGAAGAGAGAAAAACAGAATGAGGAGGAAGGAAGGGAGGGAGGGAGGGAGGTAGGAAGGAAGGGATTAAGGAAGGGAGGGAGGGAAGGACAGAGGAAGGGAGGGAAGGAGGAAAGAAGGAAGGAAGGAAGGATGGATGGAAGGGAGGGAAGTAGGGAGGAAGGAAGGAAGAAAAAAAGGAAAAGAGGAAGAGAGGGATGGAAGGAGAGGAGGAGGAAGGGAGGAAGGAAGGAAGGAAAAGGAAAGGAAAGAAGGAAGGAAGAGAGGGAAGGAGGAAGGAAGGAAGGGAAGGAGGGAGGCAGGAAGGGAGAGAAGGAGGGAGAAGGATGGAAGGAAGGGATTAAGGGAGGGAGGGAAGGACAGAAGAAGGGAGGGGAGGAAAAGGGACGGAGTGAGGAAAGAAGGAAAGGAGGGAGGGAGGGGAAGGGAGGAAAGAAGGAAAGGAGGAAGAGAGGGATGGAGGGAGAGGAAGAGGACGGAAGGAAGGAAGGAAAAGAAGGAAGGCAGGGAGAGAAGGAGGAAGGAAGGGAGAGAAGGAGGTAGGGAGGAAGGAAGGAAAGAAAGCAGTGAGGGAGACAGGAAGGGAGGGAGGAGAAAGGAAGGAAGGAAGGGAGGAGAGGAGAGGAGGAAGGGAGGGTGGGAAGAAAAGGAGGAAGGAAGAAAGAGAGGAAGGGAGGAAGGAAGGAAGATACAAAGGAAAGACAAAAGGATGGAGGAAAGAAAGAAAGGGAGGGAGGGAGGAAAAAAAGGTGTAAGGCTAACAAGATAGAAATAAGGGAGAAAGAAAATGACGAAAGGAAAGAGAGAAGGAAGGAGGAAAGAAAGAAGGAAGGGAGGGAGGGAGGAAGGGAAGCTGTAAGATGGTAGCTGTAATAGTAGCTATGAAAGAGAGAATGGTGGCCCTTTTCCTAGACTGGAGTGCACACGGAGGGTGTCCCAACACTCAATGTTGGGGTGGTAATTTGACCACAGCAAGGAAGTACTACAGAAAGGTGTCTGGAAATGAAGACTCTGACAGAAGGTAAGATGTAGCAGATTTATGAAGATGGGAGTTGGAAAGCAAGAGAATTTTCTGTGTGCCTGAATGTCTTCCTCTCCAAAGTGGGAGTAATACCATTGAGTTCCAAGTTGCTGTCAGGACTGACTCAGGTAAAGTAGAGGAAGACACCTGACAGGTCCTCACACTAATTAGGTCGTTTTAGGTTTGTTTATACATCTATCATTTTGCCTCTTTGTTCTTTGCATAAGTTTTGGTAATGATTCAGGCATGAGACGAGAGAGAGGAGAAATAGAGGCAAATACTAAGATTGTGGCTAAGAAAAGCTACTGTACTTGGAAACGTGTAGAAAGTAAGATTAAAAATTAATGGACCACTGATTGTTATGGGAAATGGAAAATTTCTATTGCTTTGGGGTTTATGAGAGGGCAAGAAAATTAGAGGGTTGCTAAACTAATGTTTCTTGACTGCTCCCCTTAGGGGAAAAAAAAAACTAAAAAATACAGAGCATCAGATTAGAGTCTCTTACCATTAAATGATCAACATATTAACGTTAATTCTTTTTTCTTTTTTCATAAATGACCTTACTAAGTTATTAATGTTAATTCTTTATAAGGTTCACCTAGAAAAGTGCTGTTTTGTTTTGTTTTTTTGCTTTTTGGTCTTTAAATATGGAAGAGGAAGAAACAGATTATAAACGCAAAGAAATAAGATTGCTGCATAGTGTATCGGAAAAAGCCCTGAGAAATAGGTAGGCCATTGCCTAGCACATACATGTATTGGAACTTATTTTACATACCTCCTTAGTGTCGGGGTGCAAAAAATGCTACCCCAAAACCTAGCACCTCAGAAATTGAGAAAACAGCAGAAGCAAGGATGGTCACTCTCTGACCATATCCCATCCTTCCTCCCTGAGAGCTGGCCATAAAAGAATTCTGGCCTACCTCCCCTGAAATGAAGTCATAAGACCTCATTTCAGAGGGATCCTGCCATATATACCTGGAGGGAAGGAATGTCGCACAAAGAGGCCATGAGGAATCTAAACAAACAGGCCCTGCTAAGGTCCTCCCCACTGCCCTCAGCCCCCCGGGGTTTCTTGGATGGCCCTGAAGTACAAGAGTGTTAAGACCCCGTAGGGGAGCTCAGATGCAAAGCCATACCTATTAATATATACCCCTTCCTCCCCCGGTGCACTTCTCTGGATGATGTCATTCTTCCTATGCAGACATGTCCAGCCTGCCTGAACAGCCAGCTGTGCTTGCTCCTCAAGCTATAGCCAGTTCTTTAAATGCATCAATTCCTCCTTGATTTCCTTGAGCTTAGTTTCTCTTGGTAAAATGTAATTCTGGGGGTAATCACTCTCTCATTCTCCCCATGTACATGTTGACATGTTGATAAATGTGTATGCCTTTTCTTTTATTAAAAAAAATGTAGGCTGGGCATACCAGCTCATGCGGAAGATTGGTTGAGGCCAGGAGTTCACTACCAGGCTGGGCAACAAAAAGAGACCCCCATCTCTACAAGAAATGTAAACATTAGCTAGGCGTGGTGGCCTGCACTTGTAATCCCAGCTACTCTGGAGGCTGAAGCAGGAGGATTGCTTGCACCCAGGAGTTGGAAGCTGCAGTGAGCTACGATTGCACCACTGTACTCCAGTCTGGGTGAGACCTTGTTTCTAAAAATAAAGAAATAAATAATGTAATCCCACAAGCTGTGCCTTAGCCACTAGTTTCTATGGAATCCAGGTACAGACAATAAGCACCTTCTTGGACTAGAAAACAGACCCACTGGAGAGGATTCAGGACTTAAGTCGTCCATGTCATTTGAAGCAGTAGGGACTAGCTCGCTGGAGGTAAGTGGAGATGGTGATTACACTTTGCAAACAGCGGCCTCATGGTTGCAAAAGCTTTCACCTGTGGATAACTGGGATGCATTACAGATGGAAGAAAAGGCTTTGAAAGACGGAGTGGCTGCTATCCTTAACTGCTATGCGGGCAGTGATCATTGGAATGAGTCTGGTGTGGGAGGGCTACTTTCAACAGGATTGAAGAAGGACCGCACTAAAAGAAAATGAGAGACTCAGAGTGGCATGTTGCCCATTTAAGGGATACTGTGATGGCCAGGAGGCCCCTTGGGAAGGTCTAGAGAAGACTTTCATCTTCTGCAGCTACAGGGCTGATTATGTAACAAATCAGTCCCAAGTTGGATAATAATAAGACTAAGCTCCAAAAGTGACTAAACAAGGAGCCCCAAGAGCAGCACCTTGAGACCTGTGAGGGAAATATTTTGGTGGACAAGCTTGAGGATCTCAAGCTCCCAACATCTCCTGGAACATTCCTAAATGGCACAAGCAGCCCCATTCCACCGAGCAGAGGAAACATTTCTGCCAATGCAGTGACCTCACCTGGCAGAGGTGCCTTGAAAATGAAGCACAGGTTCTGCAAGACCCACCCCCATCTGTGTTTGTGTTCTCCAGAACTGTGGTTTTCAAACCTGAGCATGCATGAGAATCACTTGGAAGACTAGTTAAAGCACAGGTTGCTAAGACCTACTCTCAAGGTGTCTGATTCATTTGGGTTGGAGTTGGTGCTGAGAATGTGTCCTGTTAATTATTTACCAGGTGATGCTGCTGCTGGTGGTCTGGAGGCCACACGTGTAGGAACCTCTGGCAGATAAGAACTCTTATACAAGTGGTCTATATAGGAACCTCTGGCCTAGTCCTATAACCAGGTCTCATCATAGCCCGAGTTGGGCAGTACAAGCCCAACTCCTCAGAAATAAACTCCTGTATGTCAGAGGAGTTGCAACACTGGGCTCATTTGTATCAGTTGTGAAAACATAGGTTTGTATGTTTGTTTGTTTGTTTTTAGATACAGGATCTTGCTCTACCACCCAGGCTGTGTGGTGGCACAACCACAGCTCCCTGCAGCCTCAACCTCCCAGGCTCAAGCAATCCTCCTGCCTCAGCCTCTTGAGTAGCTGGGACTACAGGCATGTGCCACCATACCAAGATAAGTTTTTAACTTGGTGTAGAGATGGGGTCTTCCTGTGTTGCCCAGGCTGGTCTCTAACTCCTGGCCTCAAGCAATCCTCCCATCTCGGCCTCTCAAAGTGCTGGGATTACAGGTGTGAGCCACTGCGCCTGCTTTGGGACTTGGATCTTAAAACAATGAGAGTGGAATTGGAGGATAATAATATAAAGCTAAATAAGAAAGAAGTCATTGATTAGGTAGCACTCACACGTTCCTTGAGGTTCAAATTCTGGAAGGACATCTAGAGCTGATCATGAGATTCTGACGTGAAGGCACCTGGAATAGTGGACATAGCAATGCCTTCTATAAATATGGTGGAGTTGCCAGATCTCCTTAGCATAGAGATGGGAAGGGGTGAGAAGGATAAGAGAAGCTGGGATGCTAGAATGAATTGCACATGGAAAATAAGAGACCTCCTACCTGACTTTGTTCTCTGGGAGGATTCAAAGGGACCCCTCCCCACTTCACTATGGCTCTAAGCAACGCATGAATGAATGGGGCATTAGCCCATTTTAGAAGCTACTCAGTGGCTGTTATCTACAGGCCAGAGTTGAGACTGAATGATGCAGCCATACAACTAGGTTCCCTAATACCAATGACATGACTGAATTCTGGTGGAGGAAATGCCAGCAATTAGCCATCAGATGCAAGGTGGATCTAATTTCCTGTAACTAGCGTCGACCCAGAGTAACAGTCAGGATGTCTGATGCCTGGGGAACCTGTGGTTTCAGTGGTGTTTCTCTATTGCTTTCATAAAAAGAAACTAGAACTAGCAAACAGAAAACTCTATCAGCTGCATCAGTGCCGAGCCCCTTAATCAGTTTGCAAAGCTAAGGCAGCTCACAGACCTAGAGCCCACTGATAGGTGGGAAAACTAGATTCTGCTGAGGAAAGACCCTACAGCACTATTACAAGAACATAATGGGTAAATATTTCAGTTACTTTTCCTCAATGGTATCCATAGACAATTGCCAGGACATTAGGGAGAATGGAATACCCAGAAGTTTTTAGGAGCCTTACATATGAACTTTTGACCCAAATTCTTCTCACAGTAGATTCACTGGTTCTGTAGAGTTTCCCAGGTCATTCTCCGAGTTTGCAAGTGTATAACTGAGATTATCTACTGAAGTGGGCAGAGGCTTCATGTGAGTTTTCTGACCTAAGAAGTAAGTGTCATTATAATAGGAAAAGCCAAGGAGAATCCCCTAAACTCGTCAAGACAGTGCATCAGTAGCAATCATACATGTAGGAGAAATGGCAAAGGTTAGGGGAAGCATGAAGACATGAAGGACTCAGGAGCTGTAAGTACCATCATATCCTATTCAAATCACTTGTCTAATCTGTGCCAAAGTCAATTGGGACATAGAAAGTAATTGCTGTTCACCATAGACCTAACCAGACAGTAGCCCCAACTGCAGCCACTACTCCAGAAATGGTATGTTGTTTAGTGGAGCAGTTCAAAATCATGTTTGGTGTGTTGCTATTTGAGAATTATTCCTTCTGTGTACTCATCATCAGGGATGATCAAAAGCATTTCCCTTTCACATGTTGACTCTTCTACTCTCTCGCTATCTTGCTCTCGCTCTCTCTCTCTCATTTTTGATCATCTTGACATTCTTCACAGCATCACACTAGTCTATTGTATTTATAACATCACATCATTGAGCAGGAAGTGGCAAGTTCTGTTTATGGTCTACTAAGACAGGCACACCAAAAGGGGAGAGATTAACTCAATGAAGACTTCACGGCCTGCCACACTGGTGGAGTTTGAGGGGTCCAGCAGTCTGGGGCATGCTGGAACATCACTTCTAGGGTAAAGGGCAATTTGTTGTACCATAAACTTCCTCCTACTGACAGACAGGCACAGAGCTTGGGGGGTATGAGAGAAACAGCAAAGTCCAAGTTGTATCCAAAGCTTGGGTCAAATTAACTTGATGAAGATTTCGTTTACTGAACAGAGGAGCAGGTTGGGTAAAATAGCAAAAATCACTCACTTTAGACATATGAAATTTAAGATTCCTATTCAAGAAGCACTTGAATATGTGGGTGTGTATTCAGGGTGGAAGTCACTGCTAGAGTCATCAGCACTCAGGTACTGGTTAGAATCATGGAACTGGGTTTTGAGAGCCAAGATGGCCGAATAGGAACAGCTCCGGTCTACAGCTCCCAGCGTGAGCGACGCAGAAGACGGGTGATTTCTGCATTTCCATCTGAGGTACTGGGTTCATCTCACTAGGGAGTGCCAGACAGTGGGCGCAGCCCAGTGGGTGCGCGCACCGTGCGCGAGCCGAAGCAGGGCGAGGCATTGCCTCACCTGGGAAGCGCAAGGGGTCAGGGAGTTCCCTTTCTGAGTCAAAGAAAGGGGTGACGGACGCACCTGGAAAATCGGGTCACTCCCACCCGAATATTGCGCTTTTCAGACCGGCTTAAAAAACGGCGCACCACGAGACTATATCCCACACCTGACTCGGAGGGTCCTACGCCCACGGAATCTCACTGATTGCTAGCACAGCAGTCTGAGATCAAACTGCAAGGCGGCAGCGAGGCTGGGGGAGGGGCGCCCGCCATTGCCCAGGCTTGATTAGGTAAACAAAGCAGCCGGGAAGCTCGAACTGGGTGGAGCCCACCACAGCTCAAGGAGGCTTGCCTGCCTCTGTAGGCTCCACCTCTGGGGGCAGGGCACAGACAAACAAAAAGACAGCAGTAACCTCTGCAGACTTAAATGTCCCTGTCTGACAGCTTTGAAGAGAGCAGTGGTTCTCCCAGCACGCAGCTGGAGATCTGAGAACGGGCAGACTGCCTCCTCAAGTGGGTCCCTGACCCCTAACCCCCGAGCAGCCTAACTGGGAGGCACCCCCCAGCAGGGGCACACTGACACCTCACATGGCAGGGTATTCCAACAGACCTGCAGCTGAGGGTCCTGTCTGTTAGAAGGAAAACTAACAAACAGAAAGGACATCCACACTGAAAACCCATCTGTACATCACCATCATCAAAGACCAAAAGTAGATAAAACCACAAAGATGGGGAAAAAACAGAACAGAAAAACTGGAAACTCTAAAACGCAGAGCACCTCTCCTCCTCCAAAGGAACGCAGTCCCTCACCAGCAACGGAACAAAGCTGGATGGAGAATGAGTTTGACGAGCTGAGAGAAGAAGGCTTCAGACGATCAAATTACTCTGAGCTACGGGAGGACATTCAAACCAAAGGCAAAGAAGTTGAAAACTTTGAAAAAAATTTAGAAGAATGTATAACTAGAATAACCAATACAGAGAAGTGCTTAAAGGAGCTGATGGAGCTGAAAACCAAGGCTCGAGAACTACGTGAAGAATGCAGAAGCCTCAGGAGCCGATGCGATCAACTGGAAGAAAGGGTATCAGCAATGGAAGATGAAATGAATGAAATGAAGCGAGAAGGGAAGTCTAGAGAAAAAAGAATAAAAAGAAATGAGCAAAGCCTCCAAGATATATGGGACTATGTGAAAAGACCAAATCTACGTCTGATTGGTGTACCTGAAAGTGATGCGGAGAATGGAACCAAGTTGGAAAACACTCTGCAGGATATTATCCAGGAGAACTTCCCCAATCTAGCAAGGCAGGCCAACATTCAGATTCAGGAAATACAGAGAACGCCACAAAGATACTCCTCGAGAAGAGCAACTCCAAGACACATAATTGTCAGATTCACCAAAGTTGAAATGAAGGAAAAAATGTTAAGGGCAGCCAGAGAGAAAGGTCGGGTTACCCTCAAAGGGAAGCCCATCAGACTAACAGCGGATTTCTCGGCAGAAACCCTACAAGCCAGAAGAGAGTGGGGGCCAATATTCAACATTCTTAAAGAAAAGAATTTTCAACCCAGAATTTCATATCCAGCCAAACTAAGCTTCATAAGTGAAGGAGGAATAAAATACTTTACAGACAAGCAAATGCTGAGAGATTTTGTCACCACCAGGCCTGCCCTAAAAGAGCTCCTGAAGGAAGCGCTAAACATGGAAAGGAACAACCGGTACCAGCCGCTGCAAAATCATGCCAAAATGTAAAGACCATTGAGACTAGGAAGAAACTGCATCAACTAATGAGCAAAATCACCAGCTAACATCATAATGACAGGATCAAATTCACACATAACAATATTAACTTTAAATGTAAATGGACTAAATTCTCCAATTAAAAGACACAGACTGGCAAGTTGGATAAAGAGTCAAGACCCATCAGTATGCTGTATTCAGGAAACCCATCTCACGTGCAGAGACACACATAGGCTCAAAATAAAAGGATGGAGGAAGATCTACCAAGCAAATGGAAAACAAAAAAAGGCAGGGGTTGCAATCCTAGTCTCTGACAAAACAGACTTTAAACCAACAAAGATCAAAAGAGACAAAGAAGGCCATTACATAATGGTAAAGGGATCAATTCAACAAGAGGAGCTAACTATCCTAAATATATATGCACCCAATACAGGAGCACCCAGATTCATAAAGCAAGTCCTGAGTGACCTACAAAGAGACTTAGACTCCCACACATTAATAATGGGAGACTTTAACACCCCACTGTCAACATTAGACAGATCAACGAGACAGAAAGTCAACAAGGATACCCAGGAATTGAACTCAGCTCTGCACCAAGTGGACCTAATAGACATCTACAGAACTCTCCACCCCAAATCAACAGAATATACATTTTTTTCAGCACCACACCACACCTATTCCAAAATTGACCACATAGTTGGAAGTAAAGCTCTCCTCAGCAAATGTAAAAGAACAGAAATTATAACAAACTATCTCTCAGACCACAGTGCAATCAAACTAGAACTCAGGATTAAAAATCTCACTCAAAGCCGCTCAACTACATGGAAACTGAACAACCTGCTCCTGAATGACTACTGGGTACATAACGAAGTGAAGGCAGAAATAAAGATGTTCTTTGAAACCAACGAGAACAAAGACACAACATACCAGAATCTCTGGGATGCATTCAAAGCAGTGTGTAGAGGGAAATTTATAGCACTAAATGCCCACAAGAGAAAGCAGGAAAGATCCAAAATTGACACCCTAACATCACAATTAAAAGAACTAGAAAAGCAAGAGCAAACACATTCAAAAGCTAGCAGAAGGCAAGAAATAACTAAAATCAGAGCAGAACTGAAGGAAATAGAGACACAAAAAACCCTTCAAAAAATCAATGAATCCAGGAGCTGGTTTTTTGAAAGGATCAACAAAATTGATAGACCGCTAGCAAGACTAATAAAGAAAAAAAGAGAGAAGAATCAAATAGACACAATAAAAAATGATAATGGGGATATCACCACCGATCCCACAGAAATACAAACTACCATCAGAGAATACTACAAACACCTCTACGCAAATAAACTAGAAAATCTAGAAGAAATGGATACATTCCTTGACACATACACTCTCCCAAGACGAAACCAGGAAGAAGTTGAATCTCTGAATAGACCAATAACAGGAGCTGAAATTGTGGCAATAATCAATAGTTTACCAACCAAAAAGAGTCCAGGACCAGATGGATTCACAGCCGAATTCTACCAGAGGTACAAGGAGGAACTGGTACCATTCCTTCTGAAACTATTCCAATCAATAGAAAAAGAGGGAATCCTCCCTAACTCATTTTATGAGGCCAGCATCATTCTGATACCAAAGCCGGGCAGAGACACAACCAAAAAAGAGAATTTTAGACCAATATCCTTGATGAACATTGATGCAAAAATCCTCAATAAAATACTGGCAAACCGAATCCAGCAGCACATCAAAAAGCTTATCCACCATGATCAAGTGGGCTTCATCCCCGGGATGCAAGGCTGGTTCAATATACGCAAATCAATAAATGTAATCCAGCATATAAACAGAGCCAAAGACAAAAACCACATGATTATCTCAATAGATGCAGAAAAAGCCTTTGACAAAATTCAACAACGCTTCATGCTAAAAACTCTCAATAAATTAGGTATTGATGGGACGTATTTCAAAATAATAAGAGCTATCTATGACAAACCCACAGCCAATATCATACTGAATGGGCAAAAACTGGAAGCATTCCCTTTGAAAACTGGCACAAGACAGGGATGCCCTCTCTCACCGCTCCTATTCAACATAGTGTTGGAAGTTCTGGCCAGGGCAATCAGGCAGGAGAAGGAAATAAAGGGTATTCAATTAGGAAAAGAGGAAGTCAAATTGTCCCTGTTTGCAGACGACATGATTGTTTATCTAGAAAACCCCATTGTCTCAGCCCAAAATCTCCTTAAGCTGATAAGCAACTTCAGCAAAGTCTCAGGATACAAAATCAATGTACAAAAATCACAAGCATTCTTATACACCAACAACAGACAAACAGAGAGCCAAATCATGAGTGAACTCCCATTCACAATTGCTTCAAAGAGAATAAAATACCTAGGAATCCAACTTACAAGGGATGTGAAGGACCTCTTCAAGGAGAACTACAAACCACTGCTCAAGGAAATAAAAGAGGATACAAACAAATGGAAGAACATTCCATGCTCATGGGTAGGAAGAATCAATATCATGAAAATGGCCATACTGCCCAAGGTAATTTACAGATTCAATGCCATCCCCATCAAGCTACCAATGACTTTCTTCACAGAATTGGAAAAAACTACTTTAAAGTTCATATGGAACCAAAAAAGAGCCCGCATTGCCAAGTCAATCCTAAGCCAAAAGAACAAAGCTGGAGGCATCACACTACCTGACTTCAAACTATACTACAAGGCTACAGTAACAAAAACAGCATGGTACTGGTACCAAAACAGAGATATAGATCAATGGAACAGAACAGAGCCCTCAGAAATAACGCCGCATACCTACAACTATCTGATCTTTGACAAACCTGAGAAAAACAAGCAATGGGGAAAGGATTCCCTATTTAATAAATGGTGCTGGGAAAACTGGCTAGCCACATGTAGAAAGCTGAAACTGGATCCCTTCCTTACACCTTATACAAAAATCAATTCAAGATGGATTAAAGATTTAAACGTTAGACCTAAAACCATAAAAACCCTAGAAGAAAACCTAGGCATTACCATTCAGGACATAGGCGTGGGCAAGGACTTCATGTCCAAAACACCAAAAGCAATGGCAACAAAAGCCAAAATTGACAAATGGGATCTAATTAAACTAAAGAGCTTCTGCACAGCAAAAGAAACTACCATCAGAGTGAACAGGCAACCTACAACATGGGAGAAAATTTTCGCAACCTACTCATCTGACAAAGGGCTAATATCCAGAATCTACAATGAACTCAAACAAATTTACAAGAAAAAAACAAACAACCCCATCAAAAAGTGGGCGAAGGACATGAACAGACACTTCTCAAAAGAAGACATTTATGCAGCCAAAAAACACATGAAAAAATGCTCATCATCACTGGCCATCAGAGAAATGCAAATCAAAACCACTATGAGATATCATCTCACACCAGTTAGAATGGCAATCATTAAAAAGTCAGGAAACAACAGGTGCTGGAGAGGATGTGGAGAAATAGGAACACTTTTACACTGTTGGTGGGACTGTAAACTAGTTCAACCATTGTGGAAGTCAGTGTGGCGATTCCTCAGGGATCTAGAACTAGAAATACCATTTGACCCAGCCATCCCATTACTGGGTATATACCCAAAGGACTATAAATCATGCTGCTATAAAGACACATGCACACGTATGTTTATTGCGGCACAATTCACAATAGCAAAGACTTGGAACCAACCCAAATGTCCAACACTGATAGACTGGATTAAGAAAATGTGGCACATATACACCATGGAATACTATGCAGCCATAAAAAATGATGAGTTCATGTCCTTTGTAGGGACATGGATGAAATTGGAAACCATCATTCTCAGTAAACTATCGCAAGAACAAAAAACCAAACACCGCATATTCTCACTCATAGGTGGGAATTGAACAATGAGATCACATGGACACAGGAAGGGGAATATCACACTCTGGGGACTGTAGTGGGGTGGGGGGAGGGGGGAGGGATAGCACTGGGAGATATACCACCAGCATGGCACATGTATACATATGTAACTAACCTGCACAATGTGCACATGTACCCTAAAACTTAAAGTATAATAAAAAAAAAAAAAAAAAAAAAAAGAATCATGGAACTGAATAAGATCACCTAGAAAAGTGAGCATAGCTAAGAGATTCAAGGACTGAATGCCTTAATATTTAGGGGTATTGAAGTGACACTGCCTGATAGAGCTCTCACAGGTGAGCTGATGGACTCTTGACTCACATTTACGGATGGGGCTTAGCCTGAAGTTTGTTTTAGATTTATGAAACCACCATCCCAATTCTTTTCTGGGGAGTGAACTCCCCAGATGTGATGGAATCAAGCATTTAATAGACATAATGATTGCTCAACAAGGAGTGCCTCACAAAAGCATTTAGTCAGGTTTCAGTTCACCCAGGAAATGAAGATTTTCTTTAAGCTTTCAACAATTGCATGGCAAAATTTAAACAGCCTGTTAGACGGGCTGCTCACTCAGCTTGAATATTAACACACTTCATTATCACAAGCCCCAGGTCCTTTTTTGTTTGTTTGTTTTTAGACAGAGGCTTGCTCTGTTGTCCAGGCTGGAGTGCAGTGGCTGGGACCTTGGCTTGCTGCAACCTCTGCCTCCGGGGTTCAAGATTCTCCCACCTCAGCCTCTCGAGTAACTGGGATTACAGGTGCGCACCACCATGCCTGGCTAATTTTTGTATTTTTTTGTAGATACAGGGTTTCACCATGTTGGCCAGGCCGGTCTTGAACTCCTGGACTCAAGCAGTCTGCCTGCCTCTGCCTCCCAAAGTGCTGGGATTACAGGCATGAGCCACTGTGCCCAGCCAGCCCTGGGTGGCTTTGAGGAGATTCTAACTATGACTTATTTAGGATTAGATGACACAAGAAAATTTGAGAATGCTTTGAGCTCCTGAGCTTATGACAAACACATATACATATATAAATTATAGTCATTTATTTTTTATTTAAAAATGATTTTTTATTATATACGATATGAAAAATAGGGAAAGTTATAATGAAAAGAGGAAAACTATCCCAAATCCACTTCCTAGATTTAACTCTTGATAACTTATTGGATGTTCAACTCCAACCAAAATCTAGGTTGTGAATTTGCTCAAAGAAGATTGTAATGCAGGACTCCTATTTGGGGGATAAGAAGAGACTCATGGAGGTGGTTTCAAGCTAAGCAAAAAAGCATAGGCTTTGCAGAGTGTGAAAGAACGTCTGAGCAAACAGCTCAGAATATAAAATCTATAGGTATTTAACATGAATGGAATCTAAATATAAAAATAAATATATATGCATGTGTGTGTGTGTGCGTGTAAGGGTCTGTGCAAAGACCCACCCAAAAATGAGGATTCCATTATTGCCTTTGCACCTAGTGCATAGTTGCCGATGTTACCTCTTAATTATCAGTTCCAGGTATCCAAGGATTAAATGAGAAAGAATATTTGGAAGAATAGATACATTTTAATTGGGATCTCTATATATGTGTCTTTTCCAGAGCAAAAGTCATCTCCCTTTTCAAGGAAACCACAGTGTGTGATTTTCCAAGAATGTGAATTCTGTCTCTTGGTTTATGGTCATTGTACTCCAAGCAGAGCGCAATGGGAGTTTTCTTTTTTATTAAAAAAATAAACAAAGAGAGCAATGAGACGTCACTTCTGCCAACTTTTTAATTATATTATGATGGTTTTTCAGGAATAATACCTTTCTGTAATCATACATCATAAGTAAACACAATTAAACCCACACCTGAGGGCCTACAAAATCACAGTGACCTTTACTGAAACAACACAAAATTATTTGAGAAATGTTTATTGGAAAACATTTTCCCCTCACTCTTATGTCTTCTATATATCAATACCTAAATGTTTGTATTATTTTTCATCTCTGCAGTTGGTAACCAGGTGCTGACATTGCCAGGATTGCAATAATCGGGAAAGGGTTTTTTTTTTTTCCTGCCCTCTGCTGTGGGCCATCTCAGTCTTTCTGAGGAGGCCTCTCTGTCAGTCCCCTGCATGACAGGCCTGCATCAATAACACCTCTCATGACACTCGGTGATTTTCCAAGAGTGTTGAGAGTGAAACCCACAAAAAGGTGCTTCAGATCCCCACATGCTAGGTGTTTGCCATTTGAAGAGCTCTCTCAAATCTGTGTCGAAAAGAACAATATGAGTGCTATTAATGTCTTTGCCCGGAACTCCCATCCCCCACCTTAGTATCAGAATACAGTTGCTGTCCTTGCCAAAACAAAGGCACCTGGTTCCACGTGTCAGTGTTTTCTTCTGCTTCTCACTACTGAACAGCTACTTCCAACAATTCCTGAATTTACGTCAAATCCCAGTCCCATAAATCAGACAACAGTCCCATGGAAACATAGATGGTTGAGTGATAACATTGAAAGTATAAGGATCATATGCCTTTTGGTTATTAAACTCCGGCTTATAGGTGTGCAATATTTTAAAATACAAACTCTTCATTAATTCATTCAACAAATATTTACTGGATACCACTGTGCATTAGACCCTGAGCCACGTGCGGGAAATTCACCACAAAGGGTGACCCTTTTTGTATGTGTTTTTTGTTATTTAAAATTTATTTATTTTTTCTTCCTATATTCAACAACTTTTATTGGATAACTTCTAGTTCTAAAAACTGAATTTTGCAGTGAATTTTTGAATTGCCCAGCAGATTACATAGGAGTCCCTAGGAACAATGACTACCCAGAGATGGTCCCTTATTGCTTCTGCTAAATGGATAAGATCTGTGGTGGTAATACTACTAAAACGGATAACTAATTACAAGTGGGATGATCCTAACATCAAAACTAATGTGTAGGAAGCTCTTGATCCCTGCCAGAGGCCATGCTATAGCTTTTTGCATGTTTTTAAAATTTGTTTAATTTAGAAAAAAATTTAATTGACAAAAACCTGTGTAAGTGTATGGTGTACAATATGATGTTTTGGTGTATGTATACATTGTGAAATGGTTAAATCAAGCTAATTAACATATGTAACCTCATGTACTTATCATTGGTTTTGTGGTAAGAAAACTTAAAATTTACTCTTTTAGCAATTTTCAAAGATACAATATGTTGCTTTTAACTATAGTCACCATGTTGTACAATAGATCTCTTGAACTTATTCCTTCTGTCTCATTGAAATTTGTTTCCTTCGTCCAACATCTAAATAACCTGACATTGGTCTTATTAAAACTCCACTCATATAGATGCCAAATCTAAAATTTTAGAGTAACTGGTCCAATACCAGCACATCATTAAAAAGAAAGAAAATACTGAAATGCAGACGCACCCACCCTATAACATGGATGTCCCTCAAACACATTGCACTATGTGAAAAAGCCAGACAAAAAACAACTGCAAATTGCATAAATCCTTTTACATTAAAAGTCCAGAATAGGCAAATTTGTAGACACAGAAAGTAGATTAGTGGTTGCCAGGGGCTGCAGGTGGAAGAAGGAATTGATTACACATAGGCACAAGTGATTTTTTAGGGCAACGCCAATTGAATTGTGGTGGTGGGTGCACAACTCTATAAATTATTAAAAGCCATTAAACATGTGAGTTCTATGGTATATAAATTACACCTCAGTACAGCTGTTTTAAAAAAGAAAGAAATGGTCCTTGTCTCGGGAACAATGAGGGACCTTGTCTTTCAGGGTGGTTAATCCACATTTCCACATGGTTTCATGTTTATCATCTCCCTCACCAGGAGACTGCAGGTCTTTTGCATGGCTTCCAGACCCCAGCTTTTCAGCTGAAGTTTAGCTGCCCTTCAGAATACAGGATGAATTGCCTCTGAGCCCCACTCCTATCTGAGCTGTCCATGCCTGAGGTTTCAGCAAAGTACAGGGTGCAAGTTCTGTTCTCTATGCCCTCTCTCCCTGAACAAGTCAGCGAGCCTGCGTCTTGGTGTGTGGGAGAAGCAGTATGTATCCAGCCCCTGCTGTGTGCCAAACACAGCCACTTTGCAGAGGTATTTTATTATTCCTCATAAAACCATGGAGAATGCATCTCATCATCCCACTTTTCAGGTGCAGAAAGTAACACATAGAGAGGGGAGCTATTTAGATCCAAGGTCACACAGATAATAAATGGCAGGGCCAGAATGTGATCCCAGCCATCTCTAGTTCCAAGAGCTCTCATGTTGATTTATTTGGTCTGCTCAGGTAGTGGTTCCTTATCCCCATATGCACTCTGAGTGTGTCATAATTCCATCTTATCAATGGGCATCTTAAAGCTGCCAGAAGGTTGGTGAAACTTGTATTTTGCAACCATAGAGTGCTCAGCTGTGGGACAAAGTTCAATAAATAGCCAGGCACGGTGGCTCATGTCTGTAATCCCAGCATTTTGGGAGGCCAAAGGGGGAGAATTGCTTGAGGACAGGAGTTTAAGACCAGCATGGGAAACATTGTGAGGTCTCATTTCTGCAAAAATTTTAAAAATCAGCCAGGCATGGTGGTGTGCACCTGTAGTCCCAGCTACCCAGGAGGCTGAAGTGGAAGCATCACTTGAGCCTGGGAGATCAAGGCTCAGTAAGCCATGATCGTGCTACCGCACTTAACCTGGTCAATAGAGTGAGAACTTGTCTCAAAAAAAAAAAGAAAAAAGAAGAAGAAAAAAGAAAAAGAAATTTCAGTAAATACGTTTGCAATGCCTTCATTGCTTGAACTCTAATTACATTTTAACTAAAGCCAAGCAAAAACCTTGAATAAATGTAGTACTAAGTTGTCTGTACCTAACGTATATCTTCAACATTTAATTTTTAACACACCAATGAGGCCAAACACACTTTAATTACTATATATATTTTTTCAAAATTCTACTAAAGTCCTTTTCTAAAAATAACATTTTCATTGCTCAAGGATCACGTAAGACAAGCTGAGAGGATGAACAGCATTCTGGTCTTAATAGAGGACACAAAAAATCCAGATAAAGAAATCGGGACATGTAGGGAGAAAGCAAGGCACACATGTTTGTCAAAGTGTTTAAAAAATGCTGGAGTGTTTTTCATGACAATTTAGAAAAAGACAATGAGAATGGAAGCATATGTATAAGAGGAACTCATAAGATTGTATTTAATTTCAAGAACATCAATATTTAGTAGTGCAGCAAGTAAGTTTCTATTTAAAGAATTATACAAATTGTGTTATTTATATCAGTCCTTCTCAAATGGGGGGATTTTATATGTGGGTACACACACACTTTCTGTGATACAGTCAGCAATGTGTGGAGACATTTTTTTCTTTTCACAACTGCGGGAAAAAAGGGCTACCAGCATTAGGTAGGGACCAGGGACTCTTCCAAATACCCTACAATGCACAAGGTAGTTCCCCCCAACAAAGCTATTCAGCCCCAAATGCCGAGAGTGACAAGGTTGAAGAAATCTGGTTTCTACTGAAGCCGTGAAGAACTTCATGTGCTGCTAGAAAAATAACCGGCCTTAGGACTTTTACTTAGTGATGATTTGGATTATATATTTTCTTAGTATCACTTGATATCATTTATTAGAATTCTACAGACTCCCAGGCTGGGCGTGGTGGCTCGCACCTGTAATCCCACTTTGGGAGGCCAAGGCAGGTGGATCATCTGTGGTCAGGAGTTCGAGACCAGCCGGTCCAACATGGTGAAACTTCATCTCTACTAAAAATATAAAAATTAGCTGGGCCTTGTGGCGCATGCCTTTAGTCCCAGCTACTTGGGAGGCTGGGGCAGGAGAATCATTTGAACCCGGGAGGGAGAGGTTGCAGTGAGCTAAGATCATGCCACTGCACTCCAGCCTGGACAACAGAGCGAGACTCCGTCTCAAAACAAAACAAACAAACAAACAAAAAAAGAATTCTACAGACTCCCAAGTCATCAAACCGGAGCATCATTTCAACCCTTCTTTGAGGAAAGGACTTTTTTTTTTTTTTTTTTGTAGAATAACTGCGCTACCAAAATACTGTCCAGCAACATCCCATGGGGAGGTTCATAGCTGGACTTCGAAGACAGCCATTTTCATCCGTTTTTAACATTGCCCATCATTGTGTGTAGTGCAGAATGATATACTGGATCACATAACCACTCAAACCAGCCTTTGCAGAAAAATGTTCCCTAGATGAAATGAACAGATTTTTGAAATCTCTGTTACAAGTATGAGATGTCATCAAGGAGCTTCATTTCAGAGCTACCTTTCGCTGTGAGATAGGAATTCATCTCTCTTTAGGATTTTTGTTTAGAAACTGCTCAGCTATGGATGTTTTGGTTTTCAGGCTAAGTTTCCCAGGCCTGATCATTGAATAAGTAGACTGATTGTGCTTCAAACAGAAGGACCTACAAATAAAGCTGCTCCAAGCTGCTCTATTCATTAATTTTGTGCAGTCACAGCAGCAACAATTATATATTGATTTATTAGAGAAATTTTGGGTTACTATAGCTGCATTGCGTTCTCAAACACTCATGAGAGTCACTTACAGTTTACCAAACAAAAGGCATTTTTCCAGTTAATAAACTTCTTATTTATCTATTAATCCTCACACAAAAGGACATTCATAAAATCCTTCTGAAGGCTTGCTTTGGAATTTTGAATGAAAGGCATCCACTGTAGGGAACCACATTTTATTCCTACAGCTCAGGTTTTTTATGATTCTGTGCAATCCTGGGTGCGTTCTGCCTTTGGCCAAGGATGGAATGTGGTCCACATCCTCCATTCAAAGGCAATACTTTAGCTTCATGCAGCGCTAAAACTCACCACATTGGTGAGACAAGCAAGACTTGAAGGTTGCCATAACTCTTGATTTTGAGGTTTGGAAATCTTGTACCCAAAACTACTCTCTCTTTATTTATGTTTTTCTTTTTTGAGACAGGGTCTCCCTCTGTTGCCGACACTGGAGTGGAGTGGCACAGTCTCGGCACACTGCAACCTCTGCCTCCCAGGTTCAAGTGATTCTCCCACCTCAGTCTCCAGAGCAGCTGGGATTACAGGCGTGCGCCACTGTGCCTGGCTAATTTTTGTGTTTTTAGTAGAAACGGGGTTTCACCATGTTGGCCAGGCTGGTCTCCAACTTCTGACCTCAGGTGATCTGCCCGCCTCGGCCTCCCAAAGTGCTAGGATTACAGGCGTGAGCCCCAGTGCCTGGCCAAATCTCTCTTAAGAAGGGATATGAATGCTAACGGGGGTCTTTAATGGAGGATGCAACAAGTGTGTTTGAGTTCTGTCATTGACTTTACAAAGTAGTGTATTAGTCGAGGTTCTCTAGAGGGACAGAACTAATAGGATATATTAGTTAATATCTATATAAAATATGTAATATATAAACTCATGTATATATATATGAGTTTATTAAGTATTAACTTACACAATCACAAGGTCCCATAATAGGCCATCTGCAAGCTGAGGAGCAAGGAGAGCCAGCCCGAGTCCCAAAACTAAAGAACCTGGAGTCCAGTGTTCGAGGGCAGAAGCATCCAGCATGGGAGAAAGATGTAGGCTGGGAGGCTAGGCCAGTCTCTCCTTTCACGTTTTTCTGCCTGCTTTGTATGTGCTGGCAGCTGATTAGATTGTGCCCACCAGATTGAGGGTGGATCTGCCTTCCCCAGCCCACTGACTCAAATGTTAATCTCTTTTGGCAACACCCTCACAGACACACCCAGGATCAATAGTTTGTATCCTTCCATCCAATCAAGTTGATACTCAGTATTAACTATTAACGATCACAATTAAGGTGGAGTATCTGAGCATAAGGATGGAGAAGTCTCATCTATTAGACGTACCTAGCTGTGGTTAAAAAGAGGATCACTTCCTCCAACTCATGGGAATTAAATTAGGGTGTGAAGGGTGTTTGTCAGAGGAGATTAGAATGCTATTGCCTCTTGTCTTTCTCCTTATTCTCTCTTCTCCCTCCATCCTTTCTCCCCATCCTCCACCCTGTCTCTTCCTCCTCCTTTCTCCCATGCAATGCGAATGTCCAGGAAGAATTGGAAACCGCTGCTCATAAAGCAGCGGTTCATGAGTTAAGTTGTCTTTGTGTTGGGAGAGCACTTGCATATGAACACAACACCACGTTCTTTGCAACCACAGAATGACGCTTCAACTCCTTTCTTCTTTCCCACTTCCCATGAATGTTTGTATAATATTTAACCATTAATTATGTAATGTTTGTCAAGTGTTTGAAGCTCCTAGGGAAAAGGCAGTAAATTAACAGCATTATTATTAGCGTTTTCCCCATTAAATTTCCATTACAAAACACATCAAGAAATGAGAAGCAGCCATCTGTCACGCAGCTTAAATGCTTACAATCTACAGGACTATGTTTACCTCAGAGTGGTGGTACTTTGTAAGCCATATATGAAAATAATTTGCAAAAATGAGTTGAACAGCTGCTGTGTCTTGTACTAAATTTAACACCTTGCTGGCAGTTATTATTTTTAACAACATGAAAAGCAAATCACAGTTTGCATTGCTCAGTTCTGATAATGACCATGTAAGCATGCATTGTGTCATACCATAAATAATTTCATTGGGAATGAACAAAGGCAGAGACTCATGTTTGGCTTTTTGATGGATCTCAGGGTCTCTGTCAAGGTCAGTTTTTGCCCAAGCCACAGCACAGCCTGGAGAATGACCAGAGAGGTTGTTTTCAAGTAGGGTTCAGTGAGCAGGGGCATCGTGGCCCTGCCTAATCTTCACCTGTGCTTTTCATGAACACTGAGATTACCCCACTTTTGATCCCTGCTAATCTAATAGGTGTAAAAAGCATCTTAGCTTTTAAAAATTTCTTCAGTATTCTGTAGAATTGAATATTTTCTATGCATATTTGTGTTAAAGAAAATAATATTCAATGATACTTGTTAAAGCATGGTAAGGAAGACTTTAATCAGGACCTTTGAGTTAGGTGTAGGGCCCATAGCCATGGAAACCAGCGGTTTCCGATTCTTCCTGGAAATTTGCATTGCGTGGGGGAAAGGAGGAGGAAGAGGAAGAAGAGATGGGGTGGAGGTCTGGGAGAAAGGATGGAGGGAGAAGAGAGAAGAAGGAGGAGAAAGACAGTATGGGGTCTTGCAGTGAGGGAGAGAGATTGGGCTCAACTCTGAATATAGCATGGGCAAGTGGGAATTTATAGCCAAGGAGCAGAGGGAGGGTCAGTAGAAATTTGGACATTGGATGGAAAATGACTAGAAGGAAACATCAGGGGTAAAGGAGGTTCTGGATAAACCCATCTAACAGGATTCTAGCTGAAGACAGGCCAGAGTCACCAGATATCACCTGGGGAGGGTGGAGGATGAGGAACTCACTCAGGTATTGAGGGTGATAGGATATCGAGTGTGGGGAGTTCCTGCCAAACTGACTTAGCAGGGTTCTCTGCTAAAACTGGATTTTACAGGGAGGTACACAGGTGGGCCTAGGAGAAGATTCAGAAGCCTGACTACAGTTTGGCCAGACAGAGAATCTTTGTCATTTGCCATTGGTGCTTTATTTTCTTTAAACTTCTTGTTCATACTCTTGTCCATATTTGACTTGAGTTTTGATCTTTTTCTTTTTTATTTCTAAGAGACCTTATTTTAGAAAGAAAAGCAACTTAACTAGACATACTGTTCTAAGTACTATTTTTCCCTCCAAATTTTCATTTCACTTTTAGATTGCTTATGCAATGGTGAGTGTGTGTGTGTGTGTGTGTGTGTGTGAGAGAGAGAGAGAGAGAGAGAGAGAGAGAGAGAGAGAGAGAGAGACAGACTTCACTATTTGGAAGACATCAACTTATAATACATTTTCTTTTTGACTTCTGGGCTTAACAGTGATTAGAAAAGCTGTTTCCAAGCCCCTCTTACCCCCTCAAAAAGCTATCAATGATTTCTTTTTTTTTTTCCTCCAGACTGAGTCTCGCTTTGTCACCCAGGCTGGAGTCCAGTGGCACGATTTCAGCTCACTGCAACCTCCACCTCCTGGGTTCAAGTGATTCTCATGCCTCAGCCTCCCAAATAGCTGGGATTACAGGTGCCTGCCACCACGCCCAGCTAATTTTTTTGTATTTTTAGTACAGACGGAGTTTCACTGTGTTGGTCAGGCTGGTCTTGAACTCCTGACCTCGTGATCCGCCCGCCTCGGCCTCCCAAAGTGCTGGGATTACAAGCATAAGCCACCGCACCTGGCCTATATTTTCATTTTTTAAGTAGATGTTTACATTACATATAATTTATTTTGGTGCAAATTGTAAGAAAGGAATACCAGTTGTGTTATTTTTCCAAATGGTTTTTTAGTTGCCCCAACATCTGTATTTTTTTAATTATTCATGTTTCTAAAATATAACACTAACACTGACTAAATTCCCATGTCTATCTGGTCATTTTTGCTGACATTCTGCTCGCTATATTGATCTGTCACTCAGGCCAATACCAAACCATTTAGATGTGGTTTTTCAAACACACGTTACTGAGGATTAAAAGCATCCTCAGTAGCTGCATTTTCTTTCTTGAATGACCTGGGATGGAAGCTACTATTTGCAAACCCTGAAATATGTCTTTACACATAGGAGAAATTAAGTGCCAATGCATTGACCAGAAACCCCATCAATATTCTCACAAAGCAAAGCCATTCTTGTCACTGAAAAATTTTTGTAGCAAAGCAAATCCATTCTTGTCACTGAAAAATTTTTGTAGCAAAGCAAAGCCATTTTTGTCACTGAAAAGTTTTTGTAGCATTGAAACTACACAACTCTTAGAGGTGAATGACCTAGAGTTTATCAGATATGTTACAAAATATCTTTAGGGTGCCTTATTTAAAAGTACAATTGATAGTTTTCTATTAGGATCTTTGAACTTTGTGTGTAAATGTGCAGACCTGAAGGCCACGGTGACTTTCCTCTTAGATACAGTAGTAGATACAGAGTATTTGGTCTTGACTCCAAACACAGATGTATGAAAAACCATGTGTCAGGACTTCCTTTGGCTGTTACCATATCCTTTGGCTATGAGTCACACAAAGCTCTGCTAGGGTAACTTAAATAGACAAGGGGTTTGTGATGGTTAGTTTTAGATGTCAACTTGAGTGGATTGAGAGATACTCAGATAGCTCTTCAAGCATGATTTCAGGGTGTGCCTGTCAGGGAGTTTTTGGAAGAGACCGGCATTTGAATCAGTGGACTGAGTAAGGATCCACCATCATCCAGTATGGGTGGGCACCATTCAATCATCTGTAGGCCCGGATAGAAGAAAAAACAGAGAAAGGCAAATGAATTTGCATAATCTTTCTCTTGTGGAGCTGGGAGACACTTCTCCTGTTCTTGGACATCATCACCCCAGCTTCTTCACCCTTTGGACTCCAGGACTTGAACCAACAATGCCCCTCTCACTCTGCTTATTGTCTGCGGGATCTCAGGCCTCTAGTGCTGAACTGATAATTACACCATCAGCTTCCCTGGTTCTGGGGGAAGTCCCTTGGACTGAGCCATGCTATTAGCTTCCCTGGTTCTCCAGCTTGTAGATAGCCTGTGGTGGGACTTCTCAGCCTCCTAATTGTCTGAGCCAACTCCTGCAAGAAATCCCCGTTTCTCTATCTCTCTATCCATCTCTCCATATCTCTCTCTACTTGTCTATCACCTATCTATTCATGTATTCTTTCTTTCTATCTATCTATCTATCTATCTATCTATCTATCTATCTATCTATCTATCTATCTATCTATCTATTCATCCAGCTAGCTATCAGATCTGTTTATCCAGCCACTTAGCTATCCATCTATCATATCTATCTCTCTATTCATCAATCATATTTAACTATCTATCCAGCTATCAGATCTATTCAGCTACCTAGCTATTCATCTATCACATATACTTCTTCATCCATCCATCATATCTATCTATATATCTATATCTATTCATCTATCTATCTCTATATCCATCTCTCTACCTACCTACCTACCTACTTACCTACTTACCTTCTACTCATTCATTTATTCTATCTATCTATCTATCTATCTATCTATCTATCTATCTATCTATCTATTATCTATCCATCCTATTGGTTCTCTTTCTCTAGGGAAACCTGATGAATACAAGGTTGATTCATCTCTGGAAACTATAGGGATTGGTGTGTTTATGGTTATTCAAGAAATGTACCTATGACATTGACTTCATCTGTCTTTACTCACAAGTGGTTTTATCTGCATGGTCATCGAATGTCTGCTGAGCCTATAGATATCGTGCTAAATTTCTAAGCAGAAATAAAAGGGAAAAGAAAAATGGACAACAATAAATGATACATATGTTTCATTGGCCACTCTCACAGCACATGGACACTCATCACTGCAGAAAAGGTAGATGAATCTAGTTATTTTCATAGCCTTTGGAAAGAGGCAAATTAAGAGGAAAGGAACTAGACATGGTGATAGAGTTAGCTAAGCTATAGTGTCATACTGTAAAAAAAAGGAGTCTTTCATCTTCACGTCAGTGGGAGCTCTAAATTAATTAAACTAAACCCATGCCTAAATATATCTTGAGAAAATGCTTAAATTCAAAGCCATGAAAAAAATATTGTTGGAAATGGGTGCTTGGTGCCACAAAATCACCACTGAGACAAAGGATCTCTCAGCAAGGCTAGTTTATTTTCTGCAGAAAGGGTGCCCTCTTGCTAGCAGTCTTGCCATGAGAGCACACCCAAACAAAGGAGACAGGGACATTTATAATCTTTGTAACCTGATGCAATCGTCCTATGGCTGTGTCCCATTTCCATTGGCTGGAACAGGACCTCACCTTCTAAGCTTGACACAATTGGCTAACAGCTTGAAACTGTTCTAAAGAGGCAAAGGGGAAAGAGAACAAAGAAAAGAGGAAGCTAGTCATGAGAGGGTTAGGAGGGTTTCCAAATAAGGAATGGCATGCACTATGGTCCGGGGCTCGCTTAAGCCTGTCCAGGCACGCCAGGTCAAGTCAGAGCAGCTCCAGTGGAACATATATAGACATGCATAGAGCAAACAAATGCCAAGCTTTTTATGGTTTTAAGAAACTTTGGGGCCGGGCGCGGTGGCTCACGCCTGTAATCCCAGCACTTTGGGAGGCCGAGGCGGGCGGATCACGAGGTCAGGAGATCGAGACCATCCTGGCTAACATGGTGAAACCCCGTCTCTACTAAAAATACAAAAAATTAGCCGGGTGTGGTGGCGGGCGCCTGTAGTCCCAGCTACTCGGGAGGCTGAGGCAGGAGAATGGCGTGAATCCGGGAGGCGGAGCTTGCAGTGAGCTGAGATTGCGCCACTGCACTCCAGCCTGGGCGACAGAGCCAGACTCCGTCTCAAAAAAAAAAAAAAAAAAAAAGAAACTTTGAAGAAGAACTTCTCCATTCCTCACAAATACGAAGACTTCAATCCTCCATATCTTTAATAAATAAGATATTTTTGATATTTTCTTTGAGAAAATATCAAGTTAGGTCCATAATTCTCCTCCAAAGTATAAGCTGTGAAAAGGACATGAGGATTTGGGGACCTAGCATTGTAACTCACAAATTCTACAACCAAACAAGGAAAATATTCTGTCATGCAAGAATTTTAAATGGATGCTGATCTTTAAAATATTCAAGTACTCCAATAAGCTAATAGATGAATCAAATTAATATCCCCATGAAGAGAAGTTATACATATAAACAAAAGGTCAGTGAGCAATGGAACAGTGAAACTCTTGGCTAATGTCTGAACGCTGGATGATATCATGGTGACTAAGCATAAGACAAGAGCCAAAACTAAATCTTAGAAGAGAAAAAAAACGATGTAGCATTTATACATGAAAACATAATGAAATATGTTATATATAACATATATAATACATTGTAACTAACATGGTTACACTAGTCTTGATCTAAAAACTCAATTCATTTTAATACAAATCTATGCAAAGTGAAGTTAAATGCTACTGAAGATTGTGCTAAATCTCTCATTACTAAGGGGCAGAGGGCAGTTGATGCTAGTATAGAGCTAAGTATCCAAATATATTTTGTTTGATATAATTTCTAAATAACCAGAGGAGGGAAAAAGCCAATAATATTTGAGCCATCAAGTAAAAAAGAGGACATAAGTAAGAAAATAAGAAAAAACAAAAATACAGATTTGAGAAAAAAAAATAGCAAAGAATCAAATATCATCCACTGATGGAATTATATATACTTAGACTGCTAACTTGGTAGTTGTACTTTAGACTTTAGACATGTGGTTCCTTAAACATTTTTCCCAAAGCAACTTGCCTTGTTCCTTTAAAAATTTAATAGGTTCTCACTGATAACAACAGGTCAATATAACTGCGAGTTTCAAATCAGGGATTATGTCCCACTTCATCTCAGCATCAAGTGTGTGAGTCAACAGTCTCAAAACAATAACACACAGGTAATTCTGATCTATCTCTAACTTACGGAGGTTGGAAAACACTTGAGAATCACTCATTAGAGGCTTCAGTATTGGTACTCTTTTTGGCAAGAAATAAACCAGGTGGTGGTAATATTCCACCATGAATCATGGCTCAGGAGCTAAATAGATAAATTAGATATGCCTTACCAGAAACAATAAAACCCTTCTTAACCAAGGTGGAAAATCCTTATTTAGCATCTACTGGGGACACCACCCCATTAATTATGGGGGTTTTTCATAAAAAGTTTAAAGTCTGCTAAAGAGAAATTCCATTGTCGATACTAGGTAGCACATGGTATCAATAACTCTCAAATTCAGAGGAAGCTATGTGACTTGGGCTGAGATAATTAAGAAAGGCAGGTGGAAAATGTAGTATTTAACTTAACCTTAAATTATGAGCTGCTTTTGATATCTATAACTATGTAAAAAGGAGATGTATAATCATGTGAATTGGTCTTTTTTTTTTTTTTTTTGGTTTTTGGAGTTTTTGTTGTTTTGAGACAAGGTCTCGCTCTGTCACCCAGGCTGGAGTGCAGAGGCATGATCTCAGCTCACTGCAGCCCCAACTTCCTGGTCTCAAGTGATCCTCCCATCTCAGCCTCCTGAGTAGCTGGGATTACAGGTGTGAGCTGCCACGCCAGGCCTCGTGTGAATTGTTTTAAGTAAAAATACAAAGAACAAAGCCAAGTGCAGTGGCTCATGACTATAATCCCAGCACTTTGGGAGGCTAAGGCAGGAGGTTCACTTGAGGCCAGGAGTTTGAGACCAGCCTGGGAAACACAGCAAAACCCCACCTCTACAAAAAATTTAAAAATTAGCTGAGCCCGCTAGTGCACACCTGTAATCCCAGCTACTTGGGAGTCTGAGGGGCAGATTGCTTGAGTCCAGAAGTTTGGGGTTATAGTGAGCTCTGATCACATCGCTGCACTCCATCCTGGGCAACAGAGTGAGACCTTGTCTTTGAAAAAAAATAGAAAGAGGAAGGCATAATCAGGTTGGCTGAAATACAGAATGAACATAAGAAACAGGCAATAGATAAAGCTGTTCAAAAACATGCTTGCCCTGCCTGAGGGTTCAGGATTATTGATTCAGGAAGAGCTGCCCAATGAGTGTGGCACAAATAAGTTATATGTGATTTTTCACAACTGAAATAAATTAAGGCTACTTTTCTTCAGACAGCTTACCTTTGGGATTCCAGCTCTATCTTTGCTCCAAAGATTTGAGCTAGACAAGGTTATTTAACTTCTAACCCTTAGTTTCATCTCTGTGAAATATGGATCATAATATTTCCTAGGTCATGGGGATTTTTATGATTTCGAATTAATTCAGGCAAAGCACTTAGCATCTCCCTGGTCATATATTCATGTTTCTTTAACTATTGCCATTTGTACTTGTTCAGAAGAAAAATATTGAAGAGCTAGTGGTGTCTCAAGGTGAAACTATTCAACCAGAGTTGGAAATTAGAAACTAGAAACTAAGTCAATGTACAATGGGATGTATCTGCATGGAAATGACACCTGAAATCAAAGGAAGGAGGTACAAGAATATACAAATAGTGATTTCACAACAAGGATTTATGTTTCTGTTACTAAAACATTCAGGGAAAGATTAATTTGTTATAAGATTTAAAGATATATAAACCTGGAACTAAAGCAGAGGTTTCTATGAATTCTCCCAAGTATTGGCTTAGTTTATAACTTTGGCCATATGAAAGTCTTTCCCTCTCCTCCCTGCAGTCAGGAGAATATTCAGCCTGCTCTTCTTGGCTCAGCTTTTTGATTAGTCCTCACAAAGCTTTGTATTTCAAGTTGTGACACATTTAACTTTCTGACCTTCCTCTCCATCTACTTAAAAAAATCTGGTCATGCCCAGGTGTGGAGGCTCACACCTGTAACCTCAGCACTTTGGGAGACCAAGGCAAGAAAATTGCTTGAGGCCAGGAGTTTGAGACCAGCCTGGGCAATAAAGCGAGACCCTGTCCCTACAAAAAATTCTTTTAAAATGAGCTGGG
The DNA here is from genome assembly GCF_029281585.2 of Gorilla gorilla gorilla. Lineage (NCBI taxonomy): Eukaryota > Metazoa > Chordata > Mammalia > Primates > Hominidae > Gorilla > Gorilla gorilla. The sequence continues at coordinate 18,071,007 of NC_073247.2, read as the reverse complement.
TGTCTTGGCGGTGGTTGTAGTCTCAGCTACTCGGGACGCTGAGGTGGGAGGATAGCTTGAGTCCAGGAGGTCGAGGCTGCAGTGAGCTACGATCGCACCACTGCACGCCATCTGAGGTGACAGAGCAAGACTCTGTCTCAAAACAAGCAAAAAAAATAAACAATAGAGTCTTTCTCTGATGTTTGGCATATGCAAGATGTGGCATTTACCTCCACACCCAACTGTATTTCCTTAGGCACTAAACTTTGGCTTGTTCCGGTACTGCCTTGGTTTCCCCTAGATCTTCCAAAATTGAAGCTTTGGTCTGCATTGAAATATGGGACCCATGCTGAAAAGACTAAAGCCAAAATGTACAATGTAGATATTAGGAAGACGGCTACTTCTTCACCAAATCGATAGCCTCTTTTTCACTGGCACTTGGCCAAACAGTACTTCACAGCCTATCTTTCAGTTAGGTGCAGTTCCTGGACATATTCTAGACAATAGTTAATGAACAGAAGTGATGTGTGCCACTTCCAAGACTGGCTCACAAATTTCTCCAATGAATTTCCTCCGTGTTTCTATCACTTTCTGTGGCCTGGGATAGAAATAAACCCTACCACTTCCCCACAGGGAAACCTTGGACACCATGCATTGAAGATGAGTCCTGAAAAGATGGCTTGGAAACAATGATCAGAGTGAAGAGACAAACCACAGATGACTGTGAGAAAATACTGGCAAACCATACATCTGATAAGGGGCCAATATCCAAAATGTATAAGGAACTCAATTCAATAGCAGTAAAACAAACAACATGAGTAAAAACTGTAAAAAAGGACCAGAACAGACATTTCTACAAAGAAGACATATGAATGGCCAGCAGATTTATGAAAAAATGCTCAACATCTCTAATCACCAGGGAAATGCAAATTAAAACCACAATGAGACATCACCTCACACCTATTAGAATGGCTATTATCAAAAAGATGGAAGATAAGTGTCGGCAATGATGTGGAGAAAAGGGAATCGTTATACATTGTTGGTAAGAATGTGAATTAGTACAGCACTTTGGAAAACAGTATAAAGAGTCTTCAAAAAATTAAAAACACAATTACCATATGATCCAGCAATCCAATTTTTGGGTATCTATCCCTTAGCGGATGAATAGATGCAGAAAATATGGCTTATATATACACAATGGAACACTAGATAAACTTTTAAATAAAAGGGGAATTCTGTCATTTCCAACAACATGGATGAACCTGGAGGACATTATGCTCTGTGAAATAAGCCAGGCACAGAAAGACAAATACTGCATGTTCTCACTTACACGTGGAATCTAAAAATATTGAACTCATTGAAGCAGAGAGTAGAATGGTGGTTACCAGGGGCTGGTTGTGGGGAAAGAGTGAGATGTTGGTCAAAAGGTACAAACTTTCAGTTCGAAGAAAATTTCACTGATCTAGTGCACAGCATGGAGAACATAGTTAATAATGCATGGTGTATTTCAAAATTGCTAAAAGAGTAGCTGATTGATACGTTAATTGGCTTGATTTGTTCTTTGTCCAATGTATAAATATATCAGAACATCACCTTGTACCCCATAAATATATACTGTTATTGGTTGTCAATTTTTTTAAAAAAAGATTGCTTGGAGCAGAGAACCCCTTCCATCCAATCCTGATAACTAGGTACCACATCTTAGATTGTTAGCAAGAAGACAACTTCTATTAAGCCAGAACATTATTCATTTTTATTTTATTCGTTAAAGCAGTTTGGCATCCTCAAACTAACTTGGCAATTCTAACTATCTTGACCCAACAGGAGAATTCCAGAAAATGCTGGCCACCTGGGAGGGCCATCCACATTAGCAAGGGCTCCTCTTCTGCAGGATATATTGGATATAACACCAGCTGACTCCAAGAAGACACAGGTGGAGTGTCAAATCTATTTCTTATGTAGGTATAGTCTACATTTGTATAAGGCTTCAAATCCTTTTATCTCTCACAGTAAATTCATATTAGGAAATTTTGATTTAAGAGGTCATTCTTTCACCTTTTAAGTATTTACACATATTGGGATTAGTAAAACACTGGTAAAATATTAAATATTCTGAGAATGGTCCCCACAAAGTTTATGGAAAATGAATACATATCCATATATATTCATATATGTGTGTGTATATATACACATATATACATACGTGAATACATATTCACTTGTATATGCATATATACATGTATACAAATGAATATATATTATAAATATACAGATATCTTATAAATATACCTATAGTCAATGTGTATATATACTATATATGTATATATAAACAAATTATATATACTTACAATTATACACATATTCACATATATATATACACACTATATATTATGTACAATATATACATACATAACATATGTATATATTAGGTATATACATATATACTATATACATTATGATATATAATGTATATATGTATACATATACATAAAAGAATATATGTATATTTGTAAGTGTATATATATTTGAAATATATATATTTAAAATTGCAGTAAGGATATTGCCCACTGTCCAGGTCTCTGCATTTCAATAAAATCAAAACACAGCAGAAAAAGGCTCAAAGAAGAAGAACAGGATGATTAAAAGTCCAGGGCCGTTGCTGTATGCAGACAGCCTTAGAGGCTTAGTATGATTCCATCTGCAAACACTGAAGCTGACAGGGGATATGACTGAAGTCTATAAAACTCATAAAAGGTAGGGCTGTGATGAACACAAACATGTTCACCAAATCCCAGTTTACCAGGACAACAGTCTTTCCCTTGTATCTTGAAAGAGGGAAATTTAGAACAAACAGAGAAAGGATAAGTTAACAAAACAGAGCAGGTAGCAATGGCCAGATTGGCAGAAATCATAACCTTGAAAACTAGAGGCAGACTGCAAATATAAATAACTTCAACTAACTACTAGAAAAATCCATGCATGACAGTTCCATTAAGGGAGCTAAAATGATGCCTAAAAATTTAAAGAGGCTAAAAGTGATTGACCAAAAATGAATGACTTAGAATTAGGCATCTTTCTAGATTTAGAGTCTTCATAACAACAGCATTGCACACACATCCTCACCAGCTGTGCACCTTTGGAAATTGCCCCTGCATTGCTTCCTCTGGTTTGCTGCAAAATATTGTTTCTGGTAAATTTATCTCATGTCAGCCAAAGTGCTGTTTTTATGGAATTGCCCATGGAGAGAAGCCCATCATAGATTCTGAGCAACATGGAGAAGCCCCGGTACCCCACTAAATTTAGACAGAATTGAGCCATACACTAAAACTCTTAAATGACCTCACTTTTCAAATCTCCAGGCATGAAATAGACCCACTAGTGTAAGATGTAGCATGGACATTTTCGGAGGGAATAGGAGATATTCTACTCTTCCAAGAGCAGGCATATGAATCACAACGAAGTCATTGATTAAATCCCTGGATGCTTGCAGATTAAATTTAGTTACTTTTTTAAACCTTGCCTTCTGGATGATTGCACTCTAAAGCAAGTAGCATGGCTTCTGGTTACTGCCAGCCCAAGACTTTTTGCTTTTCTAGGAACTGTTTCAATTGGAAAAGGGCACTTAGTCTTTGGAAACAATCCCATTTCGAAACAGCAATGATCATACTCAACTGATTAAAAATTAGTATGTACTGTGCTTGAATGCTACACCACACAATTTCTCAAAAAAAATGCTGAACTTCTAGGATTCTTCTCTTCAGTATTCCTTACCACACAAAATATGTGTTTTGTATTAATTCCTAAATTATAGATCATGACTAATCTCTGTCTACTCAATAAATAGATGTTTGTTAAATATTTACTGGTTCTCTTTGGACTTACAAGGAAAAACACTTTTTGCAGTTATTTTTTCTTAAGACAGTGGATAAACACTGCCCAGCTGGAAATGTACTGCCTGGAAGTAGCTTCTGATGCATGTCTGCATGTCTGCATGGTACTCAATTTCAGGGCACCAATATCTTTACTGGGTATGGTGCTCTACCAGGTTACTGTTACCTTCTTCCTTCTGTAGGCACTTTGTAATAAAAGCATGAAATTAAGTACTCCTTGTGATTTACCAGTTAAAAACTTGCAAATCCCTGCTGGCCAAACATGTTATAGTCTTAATTGTGGAGGTATAAATAGACATCCTCCTAGTAAAATGTTCTATAATCAACCAAAGGGAAACCCTTTATAACCATTGTCATATCAACCTTATAAATAACCCTAAATCCCCTACCTGGACTGACAGTCTAACTAGGACCACAAGGAACAGAATAATATAGTTCCCAAAGAATTGTCCAAAGTAGGAGGAAAGATTTTAAATAAGCCATGCACAAAAACTCTGCTACATAAAGTTCATAGTCTTGTGGTTTGCAAGATTGAGGCAACAGTCATTTTGTCCCATAAATACAATATTATTAAGGGCTGGAAAATCATGGAGGAATCAATAGTACAGAGGTCATTTTTTTCCAACAGCTAAAAAGAAGTGTGTGCGTGTGTGTGTTTTAGGTAAGTAGAATCCAGCTAGAAAGTGTAATTCAAAATACAGGAAGCTCCATCACAGGACACTCACCATTTGTTGTATCTTCATGTCCTCTTGAAAATCAGCCACTCGGAGGAGCCAAGATGGCCGAATAGGAACAGCTCCGGTCCACAGCTCCCAGCGTGAGCGACGCAGAAGACGGGTGATTTCTGCTTTTCCATCTGAGGTACCGGGTTCATCTCCCTAGGGAGTGCCAGACAGTGGGCGCAGGTCAGTGGGTGCAGCGCACCGTGCGCGAGCCGAAGCAGGGCGAGGCATTGCCTCACTCGGGAAGCACAAGGGGTCAGGGAGTTCCCTTTCCGAGTCAAAGAAAGGGGTGACAGCACCTGGAAAATCGGGTCATTCCCACCCGACTACTGCGCTTTTCCGACCGGCTTAAAAAACGGCGCAGCAGAAGATTATATCCTGCAACTGGCTCGGAGGGTCCTACACTCACGGAGTCTCGCTGATTGCTAGCACAGCAGTCTGAAATCAAACTGCAAGGCGGCAGCGAGGCTGGGGGAGGGGCGCCCGCCATTGCCCAGGCTTGCTTAGGTAAACAAAGCAGCCAGGAAGCTCGAACTGGGCGGAGCCCACCACAGCTCAAGGAGGCCTGCCTGCCTGCCTCTGTAGGCTCCACCTCTGGGGGCAGGGCACAGACAAACAAAAAGACAGCAGTAACCTCTGCAGATTTAAATGTCCCTGTCTGACAGCTTTGAAGAGAGCAGTGGTTCTCCCAGCACACAGCTGGAGATCTGAGAACAGGCAGACTGCCTCCTCAAGTGGGTCCCTGACCCCTGACCCTTGACCCCTGACCCCTGAGCAGCCTAACTGGGAGGCACTCCCCAGTAGGGGCAGACTGACACCTCACACGGCCGGGTACTCCTCTGAGACAAAACTTCCAGAGGAATGATCAGACAGCAGCATTCGCGGCTCACGAAAAACCGCTGTTCTGCAAACACCGCTGCGGATACCCAGGCAAACAGGTCTGGAGTGGACCTCTAGCAAACTCCAACAGACCTGCAGCTGAGGGTCCTGTCTGTTAGAAGGAAAACTAACAAACAGAAAGAACATCCACACCAAAAACCCATCTGTACATCACCATCATCAAAGACCAAAAGTAGATAAAACCACAAAGATGGGGAAAAAACGGAACAGAAAAACTGGAAACTCTAAAAAGCAGAGCGCCTCTCCTGCTACAAAGGAACGCAGTTCCTCACCAGCAATGGAACAAAGCTGGATGGAGAATTACTTTGATGAGTTGAGAGAAGAAGGCTTCAGACGATCAAACTCCAAGCTACAAGAGGAAATTCAAATCAAAGGCAAAGAAGTTAAAAACTTCGAAAAAAATTTAGACGAATGTATAACTAGAATAACCAATACAGAGAAGTGCTTAAAGGAGCTGATGGAGCTCAAAGCCAAGGCTCGAGAACTATGTGAAGAATGCAGAAGCCTCAGGAGCCGATGCGATCAACTGGAAGAAAGGGTATCAGCAATGGAAGATGAAATGAATGAAATGAAGCGAGAAGGGAAGTTTAGAGAAAAAAGAATAAAAAGAAACGAACAAAGCCTCCAAGAAATATGGGACTATGGGAAAAGACCAAATCTACGTCTGATGGGTGTACCTGAAAGTGATGGGGAAAATGGAACCAAGTGGAAAACACTCTGCAGGATATTACCCAGGAGAACTTCCCCAATCGAGCAAGGCAGGCCAACATTCAGATTCGGGAAATACAGAGAACGTGACAAAGATACTCCTCAAGAAGAGCAACTCCAAGACACATAATTGTCAGATTCACCAAAGTTGAAATGAAGGAAAAAATGTTAAGGGCAGCCAGAGAGAAAGGTCGGGTTACCCACAAAGGGAAGCCCATCAGACTAACAGCTGATCTCTCAGCAGAAACTCTACAAGCCAGAAGAGAGTGGGGGCCAATATTCAACATTCTTAAAGAAAAGAATTTTCAACCCAGAATTTCATATCCAGCCAAACTAAGCTTCATAAGTGAAGGAGAAATAAAATACTTTACAGACAAGCAAATGCTGAGAAATTTTGTCACCACCAGGCCTGCCCTAAAAGAGCTCCTGAAGGAAGCACTAAACATGGAAAGGAACAACCGGTACCAGCCACTGCAAAATCATGCCAAAATGTAAAGACCATCAAGACTAGGAAGAAACTGCATCAACTAACGAGCAAAATAGCCAGCTAACATCATAATGAGAGGATCAAATTCACACATAACAATATTAACTTTAAATGTAAATGGACTAAATGCTCCAATTAAAAGACACAGACTGGCAAATTGGATAAAGAGTTAAGACCCATCAGTGTGCTGTGTTCAGGAAACCCATCTCACATGCAGAGACACGCATAGGCTCAAAATAAAAGGATGGAGGAAGATCTACCAAGCAAATGGAAAACAAAAAAAGGCAGGGGTTGCAATCCTAGTCTCTGATAAAACAGACCTTAAATCAACAAAGATCAAAAGAGACAAAGAAGGCCATTACATAATGGTAAAGGGATCAATTCAACAAGAAGAGCTAACTATCCTAAATATATATGCACCCAATACAGGAGCACCCAGATTCATAAAGCAAGTCCTGAGTGACCTACAAAAAGACTTAGACTCCCACACATTAATAATGGGAGACCTTAACACCCCACTGTCAACATTAGACAGATCAACGAGACAGAAAGTTAACAAGGATACCCAGGAATTGAACTCAACTCTGCACCAAGCAGACCTAATAGACATCTACAGAACTCTCCACCCCAAATCAACAGAATATACATTTTTTTAAGCACCACACCACACCTATTCCAAAATTGACCACATAGTTGGAAGTAAAGCTCTCCTCAGCAAATGTAAAAGAACAGAAATTATAACAAACTATCTCTCAGACCACAGTGCAATCAAACTAGAACTCAGGATTAAGAAACTCACTCAAAACCGCTCAACTAAATGGAAACTGAACAACCTGCTCCTGAATGACTACTGGGTACATAAGGAAATGAAGGCAGAAATAAAGATGTTCTTTGAAACCAATGAGAACAAAGACACAACATACCAGAATCTCTGGGACACATTCAAAGCCGTGTGTAGAGGGAAATTTATAGCACTAAATGCCCACAAGAGAAAGCAGGAAAGATCCAAAATTGACACCCTAACATCACAATTAAAAGAACTAGAAAAGCAAGAGCAAACTCATTCAAAAGCTAGCAGAAGGCAAGAAATAACTAAAATCAGAGCAGAACTGAAGGAAATAGAGACACAAAAAACCCTTCAAAAAATTAATGAATCCAGGAGCTGGTTTTTTGAAAGGATCAACAAAATTGATAGACCGCTAGCAAGACTAATAAAGAAAAAAAGAAGAATCAAATAGACTCAATAAAAAATGATAAAGGGGATATCACCACCGATCCCACAGAAATACAAACTACCATCAGAGATTACTACAAACACCTCTACGCAAATAAACTAGAAAATCTAGAAGAAATGGATAAATTCCTCGACACATACACTCTCCCAAGACTAAACCAGGAAGAAGTTGAATCTCTGAATAGACCAATAACAGGATCTGAAATTGTGGCAATAATCAATAGCTTACCAACCAAAAAGAGTCCAGGACCAGATGGATTCACAGCCGAATTCTACCAGAGGTACAAGGAGGAACTGGTACCATTCCTTCTGAAACTATTCCAATCAATAGAAAAAGAGGAAATCCTCCCTAACTCATTTTATGAGGCCAGCATCATCCTGATACCAAAGCTGGGCAGAGACACAACCAAAAAAGAGAATTTTAGACCAATATCCTTGATGAACATTGATGCAAAAATCCTCAATAAAATACTGGCAAACCGAATCCAGCAGCACATCAAAAAGCTTATCCACCATGATCAAGTGGGCTTCATCCCTGGGATGCAAGGCTGGTTCAATATATGCAAATCAATAAATGTAATCCAGCATATAAACAGAACCAAAGACAAAAACCACATGATTATCTCAATAGATGCAGAAAAGGCCTTTGACAAAATTCAACAACCCTTCATGCTAAAAACTCTTAATAAATTAGGTATTGATGGGACGTATCTCAAAATAATTAGAGCTATCTATGACAGACCCACAGCCAATATCATACTGAAAGGGCAAAAACTGGAAGCATTCCCTTTGAAAACCAGCACAAGACAGGGATGCCCTCTCTCACCACTCCTATTCAACATAGTGTTGGAAGTTCTGGCCAGGGCAATTAGGCAGGAGAAGGAAATAAAGGGTATTCAATTAGGAAAAGAGGAAGTCAAATTGTCCCTGTTTGCAGATGACATGATTGTATATGTAGAAAACCCCATTGTCTCAGCCCAAAATCTCCTTAAGCTGATAAGCAACTTCAGCAAAGTCTCAGGATACAAAATCAATGTACAAAAATCACAAGCATTCTTATACACCAATAACAGACAAACAGAGAGCCAAATCATGAGTGAACCCCCATTCACAATTGCTTCAAAGAGAATAAAATACCTAGGAATCCAACTTACAAGGGACGTGAAGGACCTCTTCAAGGAGAACTACAAACCACTGCTCAATGAAATAAAAGAGGATACAAACAAATGGAAGAACATTCCATGCTCATGGGTAGGAAGAATCAATATCATGAAAATGGCCATACTGCCCAAGGTGATTTATAGATTCAATGCCATCCCCATCAAGCTACCAATGACTTTCTTCACAGAATTGGAAAAAACTACTTTAAAGTTAATATGGAACCAAAAAAGAGCCCACATCGCCAAGTCAATCCTAAGCCAAAGGAACAAAGCTGGAGGCATCACACTACCTGACTTCAAACTATACTACAAGGCTACAGTAACCAAAACAGCATGGTACTGGTACCAAAACAGAGATATAGATCAATGGAACAGAACAGAGCCCTCAGAAATAACACCGTATATCTACAACTATCTGATCTTTGACAAACCTGACAAAAACAAGCAATGGGGAAAGGATTCCCTATTTAATAAATGGTGCTGGGAAAACTGGCTAGCCATATGTAGAAAGCTGAAACTGGATCCCTTCCTTACACCTTATACAAAAATCAATTCAAGATGGATTAAAGACTTAAACAGTAGACCTAAAACCATAAAAACCCTAGAAGAAAACCTAGGCATTACCATTGAGGACATAGGCATGGGCAAGGACTTCATGTCTAAAACACCAAAAGCAATGGCAACAAAAGCCAAAATTGACAAATGGGATCTAATTAAACTAAAGAGCTTCTGCACAGCAAAAGAAACTACCATCAGAGTGAACAGGCAACCCACAAAATGGGAGAAAATTTTCGCAACCTACTCATCTGACAAAGAGCCAATATCCAGAATCTACAATGAACTCAAACAAATTTACAGGAAAAAAACAAACAACCCCATCAAAAAGTGGGCAAAGGACATGAACAGACACTTCTCAAAAGAAGACATTTATGCAGCCAAAAAACACATGAAAAAATGCTCACCATCACTGGCCATCAGAGAAATGCAAATCAAAACCACAATGAGATACCATCTCACACCAGTTAGAATGGCAATCATTAAAAAGTCAGGAAACAGCAGGTGCTGGAGAGGATGTGGAGAAATAGGAACACTTTTACACTGTTGGTGGGACTGTAAACTAGTTCAACCATTGTGGAAGTCAGTGTGGCGATTCCTCAGGGATCTAGAACTAGAAATACCATTTGACTCAGCCATCCCATTACCGGGTATATACCCAAAGGACTATAAATCATGCTGCTATAAAGACACATGCACACATATGTTTATTGCGGCACTATTCACAATAGCAAAGACTTGGAACCAACCCAAATGTCCAACAATGATAGACTGGATTAAGAAAATGTGGCACATAGACACCATGGAATACTATGCAGCCATAAAAAATGATGAGTTCATGTCCTTTGTAGGGACATGGATGAAATTGGAAATCATCATTCTCAGTAAACTATCGCAAGAACAAAAAACCAAACACCGCATATTCTCACTCATAGGTGGGAATTGAACAATGAGAACACATGGACACAGGAAGGGGAACATCACACTCTGGGGACTGTTGTGGGGTGGGGGGCGGGGGGAGGGATAGCATTGGGAGATATACCTAATGCTAGATGACGAGTTAGTGGGTGCAGCGCACCAGCATGGCACATGTATACATATGTAACTAACCTGCACATTGTGCGCATGTACCTTAAAACTTAAAGTATAAATAATTAAAAAAAAAAACAAGAAAATCAGCCACTCATAATGCATGCTCCAAGACCGCATAAGGAAAGATGAAACACAAGCAAGCATTGGTCTTTTAAGTGCAATACGAGAGCCAGGAGCTGAGGCAGCATGGCCAAGATCATAGGCTCTTACTATGACAACATGTAATTCAGAGGCCCCCTGTGAAGGGAGATGTCATAGGCAACTGCTGGAAATTTAATTGGTGTCTGGGACTTTATCAGTGACAGCTCATTATTTGTGTTACCCAGAGAAGAGGAGGAAAAACACACTAACCAGCATCCTTTCAAAAGCAAGTCTCAAAGACCCAACTGCAGCTTACATGCAAACAGCATTTTTTAGAGGTGACACCAGACATTGACACCAGACATGTTAGAAACAAACCCAGGCTGGGCGTGGTGGCTCATGCCCGTAATCCCAGCACTTTGGGAGGCCAAGGTGGGTGGATTACCTGGGTCAGGAGTTCGAGACCAGCCTGGCCAACATGGTGAAACCCCGTCTCTACTAAAACTACAAAAATCAGACGGGTGTGGTGGTAGTCACCTGTAATCCCAGCTATTTGAGAGGCTGAGGCATGAGAATCGCTTGAACCCGGGAGGGGGAGGTTGCAGCGAGCCGAGATAGCACCACTGCACTCCCGCCTGGGTGACACAGTGAGATTCTGTCTCAAAAAAAAAAAAAAAAAAAGGAAAGAAAAGAAAAGAAAGAAACAAACTCAGGCTTAAGGCTGAGTGGCAAAAACAGCTGCTTGTATTGCTACTGTGCACTCAAGCCTCTTGCCTCAATGAAACTGGAGTGTTTTCATTTAGAACTTTTGAATTACAGTTTCTGGCCTCATGGCATGTTTCATCTGGGCCACTTCCAAATGGACCCTCTGGCATGGTTATATCCAACGATAGAGAGATGTTCAGTTTAAAAATAATTACCTAAATCATCTCTGCCACTTTGATTTAGTATGGGGGTGGTTGATTTTGTTTTCTTGCTCACTGTGAAAATTTTACTCATGGTAACATTACTTTGACGTTTAAATTGAACTCATAGACAACAAAATGCAAATTTAGAGTATATAGTTTTGGGGTTTTGTTTCTGACACCTGTGTTGAATCAAATTTGACAATGTAACTTTTCCTGAGTTGAACCAACCACAAAAATTTAGTGTTTGCTTGAGATAAGAGAACAGAAGAACTGAATGTATTGGGAATCTTCTGAATCTAGTTTGAGAACATTGTACTGTCAGTAGTTTCCATACTCACCCACTAGGAGGAAGACTCGAGCATGTTATGCAGCCAAATCTGTGAAACAACTTCTTGTCTTCATTCAGCCTGGCTTAATGACTTCATCTTGAGATGTTTCCTAATTTCTTAAAAATAGTTTCTTACAGGGAACAAAAAGAAAAATAGGTAATTTAAACTACTTCAAACGTAAAAAATGTCTGTGCATCAAATAACATAATTAACACAGTGAAAAAGCAACCTATGGAACAGGAGAAAAGAATTGCAAATCAGATATCTGATAAGGGGTTACTCTCCAGGATACTAAAAAAACAAACAAACAAACAAACAAACAAAAAACTCTTGCAATTTAACCACAGCAACAACAAAATATTCTGATTTTAAAACGCACAAAGGCCTGGAATAGACATTTCTCCAAAGATGACATGAAAACGGCCAACAAGCTTAGGGGAAGATACTCAACATCACCAGTCATTAGGGAAATCCAAATCAAGACCACAATGAGATATCATCTCACACCCATAAGAATGGCTACTGTTTAAACCAAACAAACAAACAAACAACAGAAAATAAGTGTTGGGAAGGATGTGGAAATATTGGAACCCTTCTGCACAGTTGGTGGGAATGTAAAACCCTTCTGCATTGTTGGTGGGAATGGTGCAGTTGCTACTGTTTAATGGAGGTTCCTCCAAAAATTAAAAGTTGAATTATCATATGACCCAGCAATTCCATTTCTGGGTGTGTGTTCAAAAGAACTGAAATCAGAGTCCTGAAGAAGTATCAGTGTTCCCATGTTCATAGCAACATTGTTCACAATAGTCAAGAAGTGGAAACAACTCAAGTATTCATTGACAGATGAATGGATAAAGAAAATATAATGTATACACACAAAGAAATATTATTCATACTTAAAAAGGAAGAAAATTCTGACACATGCTACTACATGGATGAACCTTGAGGACATTATGCTAAATGAAATGAACCAGTCACAAAAAGACAACTACATCATGATTCAATTTACATAAGATATCTAGAGTCATCAAATTCATAAACACAGAAAATAGAATGGTAGTGTCCAGGGGTTGGGAAAAGAGATTGGATAATTATTGCTTTGGGTAAAGAATTTCAGTTTTGTAACATAAAAAAGTTGTAGAGATTGGTTGCACAATAATATGTCTACACTTAACACTACTGAACTGTTAAGATGGAAAATTTTACATGTATTTTACCACAATTAAAACTGTTTAAATTTAAAAATAGTTTCAACCTAGCACAGTGGCTTATCCCTGCTATCTCAGTACTTTGTGAGGCTGAGGCAGGAGGATTGCTTGAGGCCAAGAGTTCGAGACCAACCTGGACAAGATGGCAAGATCCCTGACTCTATAAAAATTTTAAAAATTAGCAAAGTGTGCTGGCACATGCCTGTGATCTCAGCTACTCAGGAGGCTATGGTGGGAGGATCCCTTGAGCTTGGGAAGTCGAGGCTGCAGTGAGCTGTGATCATGCCACTATACTCCAGCCTGGGTAACAGAGCAAGACCCTGTCTCAAAAAAAGAAAAAAAAATCGAACATCAAGAGATTTGCCCTTTTTTCCCCTTTCAATCAAAAACTTCTAAGCCACATGTAGAATGCCATGTGTATCTACCTAAAACTAAATTGGGCCACTTTAATCAAACATAATGATTGAACAGTTCAAAAAACTGCCGAATTTTTGGAAAGATTTTCAAGCCAGACAGAAATGTTGGGATTTGATGTTACATTCCTAAAGCTACCTTTATCATTCCTTCTTTTGAACATCATGCGTAGACTTCTTGTAATGTTTAGCTTCAAAATACCAAAGTGCCATTTATAAACTGTGGATGTTAGCCCACAAGCCTTCAGTTAAAATAAGCATTAAAGTTTTATGTTTTCTAAGCTTTTTTAATTGATGATACAAATGAATGGGGGAGGGGTGGTGATGAAGTGTGTGTTATCTGTCTGATGCTTAAATAAATATTTCAGTTTCAGAAAGCTAACATTTTTAAAGAGGCCTTGTAAAATAACATTATTTGGTGTCATCAACAAATACTGGTCAATCAATCTTGGGTATCTTGGTAGCTACCAATAAACAAACAAAAAAAGACATCCTATTTTTTGTCTTCATACACATATACAAAATTAACCCTGGGAAATAAAATAACAAGAAATTCCACATGCTTATGTCAGAATGTGTAAGTGTCACAGCACAAAATATAAATGCTATCATATCTAACCCAGTACCTCTTTTCTAAGAGGTGGATCCAGGAAGAGCTTACTGGAGTGTCCAGGACCCCAAACATGTGGTGGAGCAAGAATCTTGGGGCTAAAAAACAAGCTGGCAAGGCAAAGGTCACTAAGTGTGCAGGTGAGACACATAGACACTGGAACCAACTGATGTTGCCAGGTTAAGTGGCATTGCTGGAGTGAAGGAGACAGCAATAGCAACCTTACAAGATGTAGTAAGTTCTTTCTCACCTCTTCCTGTACGCCAATATCTTCTACGTCCCCCTATTGGTAGCACTAAATATAGAGTCAACTGACAAAGGAGAAAGACATTTGCCCCATCATCACCGTGGAGAATATAGATGGTGGATTTGGAACTGAGAGATAAATGCTTAATAACTAGCACAGGAACCCTCTTGAATTTTTTTACAATCCATTCTCAATGGGTATTATACGCTCTGCACACCACAAAAGAATGATTCCTTGCTGACTGGCATACAGAAGTGCCTAGCTTTGGTTTATCCTGAAAGTCCAAAGAATAAACCTCTGCACTGAGAAACAGCAAAGTAGGAATCTGTGAAACTCTTGCCTGAGTTTCCTGCCTGTCATCTTATCCTATGGAATTCAGATGTGCCAGACCCACAATTACATGAATCAAGTCATTAAAGTAAATTTTTCTCTTTCTCACTCTTTTTCAATAGATTAGATAGATAGATAGATAGATGATAGATAGGTAGATAGATAGATAGATAGATAGATAGATAGATACAGTGAGTGAGCTATCATTTGAATGCTTGTGTTCCTTCAAAATTTATGTTGAAACAACACTATTCCAATGCAATAGTATTAAGAGGTGGGGCATTTAGAAGGTGATTAGGTCATGAGCACTTATGAGGGATTAAAGGCTTTATAAAAGAGACTTCACACAGCATTTGACACTATTGCCCTTGCATCCCTTCCACCATGTGAAGACACAGTGTTTGTCCCTTCCAGAGAGTGCAGTAATAGGAAGCCACTTTGGAAGCAAATAGCAGCCTTCACATAACACCAAACCTGCTAGCACCTTGATCTTGGACTTCCCAGCCTCCAGAACTGTGAGAAAAAAATATATTGTTTATAATTATATATGGTATTCTGTAATAGCAGCACAAATGGACTAAGATATGTAGATTATATATGATAGATAGATAGATAGATAGATAGATAGATAGATAGATAGATAGATAGATAGAGTTCTCTGGCATATCCTATTGCTTGAAGAACCTCAATTAATACAGTTCTTTACCTGTGCAGGAAATCAATGGTCAGGAAGCAGAAACCTCAGCTGCAGAGACAATAGTGGCAACATCTTATGTCATACTCTCCCTGGGAGAGATAATGCTGCTTTTTTTCCCTGATGATTATTTTTGCTTGGTAAGGATTGAGCAGAAAAATTATTTCTCAATGTTGCTTGAATCCAGTGATCCCACAGAACTGGAATCATCTCAGTTTCCTTCTTTCCATCATTGCCATTGCCCTTTAAATATTGAGGGAGTGTTCTATCTGGTTATCGATGATGTGTCCTGCTGCATAATTCATTCTGGAGACTGGTGACACTGTGGCCACTTCCCTTCTCGAGATAACTAAGCCTGGAGAAGTGTAAACATACATGTGAGGACTCCCCATCAGACTTTGCAAATCCTTTCCCAAGCGAGACTCATAAATAAACATAAGCAGTAGCCAAAATGTGGTTAGCCAGCAGGGAAGTGCTCACGAATAATAGCTTTATTGTGGAGTGCAGCAGACCATAAACACAGAATGCCTGTGGGCAGCCTAATGAAACATGAAGTAATTGTAAGATGGAGTAAATGCATTTCCTTCATCTACCCTTACTTCTAAGATAGATTAAATAGCTTTTCTTAAAACAAAAACTATATATTTTCTTATTTAGGAAACTCAGTTTCAGTTCCCTAGGTGGATAATAATTAAAACCAATATCCATAAAGGAGATGCCACAGTAGATTTGGACATTTAAAAACAGAATAGCTAGTTTGGAGCATAATCTTTGGGTTTTTGTCTCTTCAAATATGTTTTCTGTCGACAAAGGTGAATAGCTTCCAGTTTATTCACTGAAACCACTTCTTTACATCTCATTTGCCCTTATTTTCTCTTATTTTTGTGGGAATTATCACATCCAGACCTTCAAAATTTCTCACTTGACTTCTCAGTCATTTCTGTGGAGTTTTGCAGGTATTTCTTGGTACCTATATTATTAGCCAGGACACTAGAAAGTATCAAGGGATCCAGACATCTCTCTACATACCTTGTAGATAAACATCATTCATATCACCTAGATCTTTCCCTCCTAAAGGATCATGGCGCACAGGAGGTAAAATATTTTGTGCAAACATCGTGCTAAGAAGAATAGTGATAAATTTTGGGAGAAATATTTCCTGGCTTCTTTAATGCATTTTGCATGGTGGGATTCAAAATATTGTACTACAGAATTCTGTGAGCAAAGCAAAGTCCTCTGGAATGTCATGAAATTTATTTCTGCCAATATATAGGTAATGTTAGTTTTTATGGAAATGGTATAACTAGGCTTGCAGACAGTAATTTCTACGTCCATCTTTATATTAAGAGAAATTATTTAAAGGTAGATTCCAATCACAGGGTATCTTGTAAGCATACCTATGGGCATGTTCTATCAGAAATGACCCTAATAAACATATTAGTTTATTCTACAAAGTCTTTTCATGTATGAAGAGGCAGAAGACAAGGCATAAAGTACTGTAATTTAAAAGCATCTTTATAATTACCTGAGAAGTCCTTCTTCTGTACCCGTCTTTTCCCTGCCATCCTTTCCTATTTCTTTTCTGCTTAGCTTCAGAGGTTTTTGCTTAAGACAATATAATGCAAAAGATATAACTCTCACCCCGTTGACCTCTTTCCACCTTCTATTTACTACCTCTATTTCTTTTCTAGAGATAACTACTTTTGTGAGGTTAGTGTACAATTTCCCCTCCTCTTTTTATAGTTTCAGTTACAGGACAGTGCATTATTATTTTAATTTAAATTTTCATAAGCACTAATCAGGCTCATTCATTCCCACAAACCTGTCTGTATCCTCTGGCCACTTTTAGATTGAGTTGTTTGTCTTTTATATTGACTTTTAGAAATTCTTTACATATTTTAGGTACAAACATTTAGTCACTTGTATATGTTACAAATATAAACATTCCCAGTCCATGGTTTCTTACTTGTTTGTTACTTGCTGGTTTCCTTTTAATGAAGATGGTTTTAATTTGTATGCAGTCACATTTACTTTATTTAGGGAGAAAATCTATGCATTCCTATTCCAGGCACTAACTTAGTATTCCATGTAGTGAAGAGGAAAAAAAGATGGAGGCTCAAAAATTTGATACGCATCTTTTAATTTCTTCTTCTGTTTCCTCCCTGTGTGTCTCTTATAACTATCATGTACCTTGTTTCATTGATTTACAAGTTTCTCAGGGTTAAATCATTTTCCTCCCCGTTGCCCTAATCACTCTCTACAAGTATCTAAGAAAAAGGATTCACTCACTTTCCACGCTCAATACCAATACTCTTCTATATGTGTGTGTTTCTGTGTTCAGAATTTTTGTGATTTATTTAAATACACCCTCCACTCTTCTCTTTATCATTTTATTATCTTAATATCATTGGGTGTAGGAAGAAATAAATAAATGTGTGTGATCCATTTATGCTTTTTAATGTAAAGACCACACAACTGTTGCCAACTCAAGGGATTTCTCTAATGCCCTCCAGAGAGCTAGTAGGGAGATGTCCATGGTTCTGATTTTAAGAACAACTCTTAGATGCTGTGATTGACTAATAATGTAGTCTGGCTTTGTATCCCCACCCAAATCTCACCTTGAATTGCAATCTCCATGATCCAAATGTGTCAAGGGCAGGGCCAGGTGAAAGTAACGGAATCTTGGGGGCGGTCTCCCCCATGCTGTTCTCATGATAATGAGTGAGTCTCATGAGATCTGATGGTTTTATAAGCATCTGGAGTTTCCCCTGCTTGGATTCACTCTGTTCTGCTGCCCTGTGAAGAAGGTGACTGCTTATCCTTTGCCTTCTGCCATGACTGTAAGTTTCCTGAGGTCTCCCAAGCAATACAGAACTGTGAGTCAATTAAACCTCTTTCCTTTATAAATTACCCAGTCTCAGGAAGTTCTTTATAAAAGAGAATGGACTAATACAACTAACAAGTAAAAATGTCCATAAAAGTATAAAATGACAAACTACTGCTTAGTGATATGGAAAGTAAACATATTACAATGTGTTTTCTATTTCTGCATGCATCTTTACATGTGGCTATATTTTAAATAACCACATATGTTTATGACTGTACAACACTGCATTTAATATATTATTATTTGCATAACCACTCCCCTATTGTTGGACCAGTTTAAAATTAGCCTATTCTTTATTTTGGAGATTCTAGAAGTGTGTGTTTGAGCAACTTACATTATAATTATCTTACATTATTTTGAAAAATCAGATTCCTTGACACCACCCAAGCCTTGCCAGAAAAGAAGCAATGATAAAATCAACACTTGAACTACCTCCTTAGTTGATTTGCATATGCCTCAAATTTTTTATATTATGTCTTAATTCTGTGCTTGCTATTTTAATTATGCTAGTCCAGCACCATAATAGGGAAGTCTGTAGCAAGAAATTGGTGATAAAACACTGAGAATAGAAGCAGAGAGGCAATTGGAGTGGGTAAATTTAAGTATATTCCTCTCCTTGACTACTCTACCAACTTCTAGTTCCAAATTTTTCATTTAATGAGAATACTAATACATGTTCCACTATCACTGCAAACCCAAAATGTTTGAAACAGATAATGAATTTTCAGTTATGACAGTTATATAAACAGTAAATTAAGCCCTCTGGGGACACAAAGTGTGATTTGTGGATGCTGGGATGGGAAGACAGGAGTGGCTTCTCTTAGAAGATGAAATTTGAACAAGCAACAATAATTATGAAGCACCAAAATGTGTTCCACAAAAGGAGATAATATGAGAAAGAGCCTGACAATGAGGGAATGGGAGATAGGAGAGGGTAAGCCAAGAACGATACAAAGGCTGGCCATATGAAATAAGAAAATATGTGTTTGAAATTAGAGTGTTTCCATTGCTATGGGTCTCTTTAACAGGAGAATGATACATTGACATTCTAAGAAATAACATGGAGAGACTGCAGATTTCTGAACTGGTAAATAATATCTGTTGTGTGATCCAGATTATTGTGACTGAATGAAGCCCTATTTCAACCATGGAAAAATCCAGGTGTAAAATGATGAACGGTTGGATGGTGGTTTTGTGTTGCTAGATGAAGAAATAGAGAATAGGCAAAGAGACATGTGGAGCTCTTGCTGGGATTGGCAACCCAATCCAGAAAACTGCTACAATGTGTCTGCTAAATGAGCAACTTCCTCAGCTAAACTGTATTACTAAAGTGACACAAGTATAAAATAATTACCTAACATGTCCAAATTCCTTCTCATTTAAGCCTGACACAGCTGTTACTGTATCACTCACAGCTTGCTCTTGCCGACAGCTTAACCACCTTGAAAACCCATGCCCCTTCCATTCTTAGGCATCTGTTAGTAGGCAATTTAAGCCATCATTCTACGTCTGCATCCTCTGGGGCCATTTCATTAACATGAGCAATGTTGCTAGTCAGAGACAGGTGTAAATTAAAGCAGCCAAAATTGAATCTAGTAAATTTGATTACTTGATAATCATGCTCATGCAGATATTGAGACAGAGTTTGAGACTATTGAATGGAATTAGGTTTGAGATTTTCTTTTTTTTTTTTTTTTTGAGACGGAGTCTTGCTTTGTCGCCCAGGCTGGAGTGCAGTGGCGCGATCTCTGCTCACTGCAAGTTCCACCTCCCGGGTTCACGCCATTCTCCTGCCTCAGCCTCCCGAGTAGCTGGGACTACAGGCGCCCACTACCACGCCCGGCTAATTTTTTTTTGTATTTTTAGTAGAGACGGTGTTTCACCGTGTTAGCCAGGATGGTCTCGATCTCCTGACCTCGTGATCCGCCCGCCTCGGCCTCCCAAAGTGCTGGGATTACAGGCGTGAGCCACCGCGTCCGGCCAGGTTTGAGATTTTCTGGAGATTTAACTTACCCTTATTCCTTTTGTTTATAATCAGCATAAATTGCAGAGTTGAGCTTGCACTGAAAACAAATTGTACTTCTCACCATACGTATCACATTCATTTTTGCCAGAAAAATGGTGATATGTTTCTGAGAATATAAAACCCAGTGAGAATTTGTCTTGTACTATTTGTAGCTTTCTAATTGTTCACATTTTTCTTATTTTTTTTTTAAATAGAGACAGGGTCTTGCTATGTTCCCCAGGCTGGTCTCAGACTCCTGGGCTCAAGCAATCCTTCTGCCTCAGTCTCCCAAAATGCTAGAATTGCAGGCATGAGCCACTGCTCCTGGGCATGAAATCGCTTTTTCTTTACTTTCAGTACTTTAGCTTGCATATTGGTCAGGAGAGATTTAAAAAAAAAAGAATGATAAAACAGTTAATTAGAAGAATGAGAGAGAAGTTCTACTTCAACCTCATTGCACTCCCAGTAGTGAATACTACTTAGAGAGGACTAAGGAGGTGAAGCAAGAAGAATTTTTGAAGAATCAGATTTCTTTTCAATGTGTGACCTATTCATCTTGCCTTTATGGGGAGAAGAAGCATGTTTTGCTAGTATTCTAAAATCATGGACTGCAAATCACTTACAGCATGGATCATAACATCCATCTCTCTAACAGCAGAAAATATATTTTGAATTGTCATATGTTGTTATTGACCATTTATTGAATACTACATGCATTAATCTGCGAAAGCACACAGAAATGAGATAGACAAAGATGTTTCAGCAAACCGCTTGGAACTGGCTTTGGCCTTCTGAGATTAAAATCAGCTACAGGTTTTGTTCCTGTCTTATGAGAGTGATAGATAAAAGAACAAATCCCTACTGTAAAAAGTGCCTTGTGTTATTTTTATGTAAAAATGTTGGACATGTAAGGCTAACAACAATTTTGTAATGCCTACCTGTCTTAAGCCAGGTCCCAAAAAGCAAACTTTAATAAGAAGACACACATGAAAACAATTGATTAATAAAGTAGCCCGGTGTATTAGTCTGTTTTTATGATGCTGTTAAAGACATACCTGAGACTGGGCAATTTATAAAGAAAAAGAGGTTTTACGGACTCACTGTTCCACGTGGCTGGGGAGGCCTCACAATCATGGTGGAAGGTGAAAGGCATGTCTTATATGGCAGCAGGCAAAGAGAGAAATGAGAACCAAGTAAAAGGGGTTTCCCCTTATAAAGCCATCAGGTCTCATGAGACTTATTCACTATGACAAGAACAGTATGGGGGAAACTGCCCCCATGATTCAATTACCTCCCACTGGGTCCCTCCCCAAACACATGGGAACTATGGAAGCTATAATTCAAAATGAGATTTGGGTGGGGACACAGCCAAATCATATCACCAAGAAAGATAAATTCTCAATTTGATAAGAAAAAAAAGCTCTGGAAAATCTACAGCAAAAATTATACTTAATCATGAAATATTATAATTTCTTTCAAAGATTGGGAATAAAAGAACGATATTGACTCTAACCACTTATAGCCAACATTGTATTGAAGTTGCTAGGACAAGAAAAAGAAATACAAGGCATAAGAACAGAAAGAAAGAAGTTAAACTATTTATATTTGAAGATAACATATTTTTTTCCATGAAAAATCGTAAAGAACTTATCAAACACACACTACAACACTTAATTTAGCAAGACCTTAAGACATAAAATCAACATATAAAAATCACTTGTATTTCTATGTCAGTAGCAAGAAACCAGAAAATGACATTTGGGAACCAAACCGTTTGCACTATTATCATCAATAAAAAATAGTTAGGTGTCTACAATGAAAATGACAAGGCATTCCTGAGAGAAATGAACAGAGACATTAATAGGGACTTGAAAACAAGAGCAATAGCCATCTGGCCCTTGAAAGGTTTGGGCAACAACTCTCTCCTCCAATACCCTAACTGTGGTCCTTAGCAGACAGTCCTTCTAAAGAAGAATGCAAGTGAGAGTGTTCGGAAAGAAACACATGAAGTTGGGGGGTAGGCACTCAGAACCAATTGTCTGAGTAGCTGGCAGAGCAGAACTGTCATTTCCTCAGCTGGTGAAAACCAGTAACACGTTTCAAGTAGGGAGATGAAGAGCTTGATATGGAGCTTGGTAAGTGAGAGCTGCCTACTAGACACTCAAGTGAAAATGCTGAAAAAAAAGCTAGATTTATGAGTCTGGGCTTCAGGACTCATTATGTACCTTCAGGGCTGGAGATTTAATTTGGCTGTTAACATCATCCAGTTAACATTTTAATTTGAGATTATGTAAGATCATCAAGGCAGTGAATACAGAAGAAGAAGAAGAAACTGCCCAAGAAATAAATACTGAGGCATACTCCAAGATTTAGAATTGGGAGAGAGGAGAAAAAAGTGAAGGAGACTGATAAAAATTGACCACAAAAGTAGGGAGAAAATCACCAGAGTGTATTCTCTTAGAATATAAATTAAAAATAACTATATTATGTAAGTTGAAGGACATCAACTGTCTCAAATAATGTTAATAGAGCAGACAAACTGAAGATTAAGAATTGGCCATTAGATTTAACAATATGAAGATTATCAGCGACTTTGGCAAGGGATGTTTTGTGGGATTGTTGGTGGCAAAGGTTTTAGTAGAGCACATTCAAGAGCAAATAGGCATTTAAAAAATAAATTATACAAATGTTAATGCTTTATATTTTCATCATGTAGCTACCATGTTTCTAGTAATGATAAAAAGCATTCATTGGTATATTAAGCTTACTGGAAGATTTTTTTTTGAGACAAAATCTCTCTCTATAACTCACTGCAGCCTCGACCTCCCAGGGTCAAGTGATCCTCCCACCTCAGCCTCCTGAGTGCCTGGGAAAAAAGGCACTTGTCACCACTCCTGGCTAAATTTTTTTTAATTTTTTCAGAGACAAGATTTCACTATGTTGCCCAGGCTGGTCTCAAACACCTGGGCTCAAATGATCCTCCTGCTTCAGCCTCCCAAAGTGCTGGGATTACAGGTGTGAGCCACTGTGCCTGGCTGGAAGATATTTTTCAACTTAAAAATATATATAATGCCAAAGGCATTTTTCCTCAGGATATATTCCCCTAAATTTTCAGGAAGCAGAGAAAACATGCTTAAAGACAAAATACTTACATACCAGTATTCAGGAGCCAGTTCTCTGACACTATGGCCAAGAAGAAGAAGAAAAAAAAACCATGGATGGAGCTCCTTATTAGGATTCAGTTGGAGGGTGTTGGAAGCCTAGGAGAAGACTTTAGTTGTAAAAAAGTTTAAAGAACCAAAGCAGGAAAAGGAGACAAGAAGGCCAGAGGATACCAAGCTAATGGCTGAGAGCTCAGATCAATAAGGATGTCAAAATGAGGTACAAGAGATGAATTGAAGAGTTAACATAAACCAAGCAGAGACAGCAAGGAGCTGATAGGTGAAGAGACAGTTCAGTGTGAATCTTGCAAACACTAAATTTTTGTCTCCATGTTTCCTCTCATTCAGGATTTGCCACTACTGCCCTACTGGAAGTTGCATTTTTTTTAAGGATCCATTTAACTGGAGAAATAAGTGAATTGAGAAATTGAAAGTATAAAATGAAAGTATCCCTCAGTCATGAAACACATTGTAATATTTCAATTGGCTTGGACGACAAGCAGATAGCATTTCGTTTCAGAGAGTTGTTCAGAGGGCAAAGGGAGTTTGTGTAAAGATTCCTAGGGCTGCTCTCTGCTGTCCCTGGTCCTGAAAGTTGAATATCAGCGTGATAGACAGTGTCATGGCAGTCAGGACTGTGTCTGTTCTTGTCAGCTCTGATTCATAAGGTACAAGGCAGGACTGAACTGTCCTTGTCTGTTACCAACTAAGCATACAATAAGATGGGGCAGATCAAATGTAGTTTTGGTGAATGGAATACTTTAATTCATATATTACTTGCAAAGGATGCTCTTGGTTTTAATAGTTAATGCTACTCTTGTATGTAAATGAGTTTAAGCATTATAGACCCAACTTTGATGGGTTACTAAGGACTCTTTTCTTCTGACACTAAAATCATTTAAGGGACCTGCAGTTTTGTGTCCATTTGTAAAACACTAAAATATATAATTGGTTTTTAAAAAGGGATCAATAATTGTAAACCATGGTGTCAAGAATTAGAAAAAGATTAATTGCAAGTGGTCCTTGTTTAGGGTGAATTAACAACCCCAACTAGCAAGGTTCTAGCAATTAATAAAACACCCAGCCATAAGACTTACATTAGTGTTCAAAGGTTAATCTATTACAATGAAGGAGTGTATTCATTAGGAAAATGAAACTTCAGGGAAATCCTATAACTACCCCTCATTCTGCGCACTTCTATCAGTCTTTCCACTGGCAAAAGTCTATAGAAAGAACATGATGTTCCAATGGTAATGGATATGAACTGCTCCTCATAAACACTGAGTAGTAATTGGATTATTGTTTAGCTCTTGAACTGGCTTTCAGGAAACACAATAAAGGCTTGAGGAAGCAAATATGTTGCTCCACTTTCAATAATACAGAAATAATGACTTATTTCTGTCAATGAAAACGAAGAGGGCAGTGAGATATCTCAGAGCTTTCAAAATGTAAAATCTACTTTCTTTCATTCAAACCTTTTATCTTTTGATACAGATGAGATGTGTGAAGTTGTGATGGCAAGATTTCCGATTTGTAGAGAAGCAAGCCAATATAGTTGTATGGAAACACTCAATTTAAAAATGATGGATTCTAAAATACATATAGTAAAGTACATATTACTTATACTATAGCTTATATTAAAACTGAGTATAGCTTGATTTTTTTTTCTTTTTTCTTTTCTTTTTTTTTATTTTTTGAGACAGGGTCTCACTCTCACCCAAGCTGGAGTGCAGTCGTGCAATCATAGCTCACTGCAGTCTCAACCTCCCAGGTTCAAGCGATCTTCCCACCTCAGCCCCCTGAGTAGCTGGGACTACAGGCATGCACCACCATGCCCAGCTAATTTTGTAGCAACTGGGTTTTCCCATGTTGCCCAGGCTGATCTCTAACTTCTGGACTCAAGCAATCCACCCACCTCAGCCTCCCATAGTGCTGGGACTACAGGCATAAGCCACCATACCCAGCCTTGATATTTTTTTTTCTGTACATATATACCTCTGTAACCAAATACAAGAATAAAACATAAAACTTTTTCACTACCCAAAAGCCCCCTTATTTTTCTTTCCAGTCAACATTCTCTGAAGTTAAGCACTGTTTTGACCCCTAGTGTATGCTCTTGAAATTTACACCAATGAAATCATACAACACGTACTCTTTTGTGTCTAGCCTCTTTTACTTAATATCTGTGCCATCCATCCATAATCTTGCATGGAATCATTCATTTTTTTGTTATTATATAATATTCCATTTTAAGAATACAGAACAATGCCTTTATTTTAATAATAGACATTTGGCTTCTTTTCAGTTTGGGGCTATGATGAACAAAGTTCCTATACACATTCTTGTTCACGTCTTTTGGAGAGAATAAACACTTATTTCTTGTGACCTATGAATAGAATTTCTGTATTATACAGTAGGTGTGTTTTCAGTTCAAATTAATACTGCCCAACAATTTTTGTAGCAATTTATATTCCTACCAGCTGTGCATGAAAATTGCTTCCATCGTGACTAACTTTTGACATTTTCTTTCTTTTTAACTTTAGCCATTTTGATAGGTTAAAATGCCATACTTTTGATGCATATTTGGCTTGCTTATGTATGTTACAATATGGAGTTATTTTCATATTTTTCAAATTTAAGACATCTTGTAAAATATGTATTAAGATATGTATTAAATACTTTGTGCTTGATATTAAAGATGTTATCTCATATTAACCAACATTTATTTAATTACAAAAAATAGAGTTTGCAAGATTTACATTGCTTTCATTGGACTTAGTATGACTAAGACCTGGTTACATTTTCTTTCTAATGTCTCAGACCATTCCAGAGATTAGTATTTCTAAGCCCTTCTCATTTTTATCTCATTTTATTCCACCGCACTTGGCCATTTTCTCTTCTTTCTATTGATCTTCTGATTTTTCTATAATAAGCAGATGCTAGACTTAACATTTTAGAAAGACTATGTGAAACATTTTTAAATAAATTATGTACAATTTATGAATAACTAGTGATTTAAGGTTCCTAAATGTCCCTTTTGAGGTCTTGGCATAAGTGTGCTTCATTTGATAACAATGATTGCTAGTTTAGCCTGGTGAGAATGTGATATCTGTGTTGCATACTCACATGGTATTTTATGCACAAAACAAACCTTGGGTCTCACAAATTAGTGCAAAACAAAACCCTAAACTTTTATGTGCCTTTAGCATGGCTACAGACCCTGAATAAAACAAGAAAACAATGAGCTGGTATAAATTTGACTCATAGATCTAAATGTTAGTATATCTAAAATGACTATAGCCTTTTTCAGATCCAGATGAGTAGCATTTTAAAAATAAAAGAATATCAACTCAAAGAGTTTCTACTGAAATCCTTAAAATGTATATTTACTGAGTATTTTATAAAAAATAAGAGAAAACAATTCAATATTCGAATGCAATACGTATTCACTTTTAAATTCATTCAACCGATATTTATTGAACACCTACTAGTCTATGCCAGGATTAAAGTGTGAGACTTTATTTCATGTTTACCTAGTTAAGGAGACAGAAATTAAAGTAACCAAATACATATTTAACAGTTTCAGGTAATTATTCCTTCAGGTCATTTGCTGATATGATCGCTAAATTTTAACCCAAGTCACTCACTGATATGGTTTGGCTGTGTCCCTACTCCAATCTCATTTTGAATTACAGCTCCCATAATTCCCACATGTTGTGGAAGAAATCTGGTAGGAGATAATTGAATCATGGGGGCGGTTTCCCCATACTGTTCTTGTGGTAGTGAATAAGTCTCACGAAATCTGATGGTTTTATAAGGGGTTTCCCCTTTCACCTGGCTTTCATTCTCTCTTGTCTGCTGCCATGTGAGACGTGCCTTTCGTCTTCCACCAGGATTGTGAGGCCTCCCTAGCCACGTGGAACTGTGAGTCCATTAAACTTCTTTTTCTTTATAAATTACCCAGTCTCGGGTATGTCTTTATCAGCAGCATGAGAACAGACTAATACACTCACTGATTTTAAACTAAACATGGAATTTGATCTTTGGAAAAGTTTATTCCAAGTCAGGGATTTCAAACTTCAACATTTGGCATGATGTGCATTTTTTTTGTTTTGTTTGTGTGTTTGTTTTGTCTCCTACCAACCAATATGAGTCACATTTTGGATGAAAAATGGACTCTAGCAGGCAGCTTAAACATCACAGGTTGCTGATTGGTTCTCGGCAATGCAATTCTTACAAGTGCCACTTTCTTGAGGAGGCAATTTGAGAAATGATTTTCCAACATCATCTGCCTGAAGCACCTGATGACATTCATGCTGAGCTATTTCATAAGGAAAATGTAGGATGAAAAAGACAGTGAGCTGAGGCACGTTCCTGGAATGTTCTGCAAGCACCAGTGCACCAAGCTGATAGATGACTGTCATCTGCCACCGGGGCTCACTTGTGCAAAAGGTTTTCTTCCTAGTTGATTTAATTTTTGTTAATTCAGCAACTTCCTGGAAGAAATTTGCGGTGTGTGCATTTTCCTTACAACAGCGGAAATCCCTTCAGAGGATTTCCTTGGAATACAAGACTAACGAAAGTAATCCAGATTGCCTTTCATGCAGCAAACCATTTACAAGAAAACCACACGTGTGCACAGAGCATAAAAGCCCTCCTGTTGAAATTGCCATTGTTCAGAAGAAGAGTAACTTTAAATCCCTAACTGAAGGTGAACTGGGTCAGGAATTGTGCAAGTTAGCACTGCCAAGGGACTCAAGACTCTTCTAGGGAGGCTTCAAATACATTTTCTGAGATTCCCATGAGTAGACATTTTGCTTAATGTAGCCTGAATTTACTATATCTCTGAGCTATTCTCCCTAGAATAGTAAATGTGAGAAATAATGAAATAAGAAATGAAGGTTCCACATCAGTAATATTATATTTTGTTATAATTTTAATTGCCATTTAACACTTAGCTCACCATGTTGATTGAAGGAGAGAAAATGCTTCAATTTTGTCATCACTGACAACATTTAACTGACAACATTTAACAGGCTTAAAATCTATATGTCAAATAAGAGATGAAATAACTAAATGCAATTCATCTCCATAAGTTACCTCCCGGTTATTGACTGATCTTTATGAAACATAAATTCCATGGAGTGTGTGATTCTACTTATGGAAGAATTGAGATAAGGAATGCATCATTCATATAGGTGACTCCACTGATGTAATTGCATGAAACTAGCACTTCTTATGCACCAATATTTTATTTATAAAATGTAGATAAAATCTACTTCTTAGAAAGTTAAAAATAATCATTCCCAAGTTTCCTCTGGTGGTCCATTTTTATGAAGCAACATTCATCTGATTTCTCCGTCTGCAAAGGTATTTTAAGACCAACAAGATCAGGGGCCAGAAATCTATATTTCAAACCTGGGCTCTGCTTGTTTTTGTACATAAAGTTTTATTGGAACACAGCCACACTCATTGATTTATATTCTGTTTACAGTGTCTTTTGAGTGCCACACCAACAGAGTTGAATAGCTGCACTAGAGATAGTATGGCTTCCCAAATATTTACTGGCTGGCCTTTTAAGAAAAAGTTTCTTCATACCTGAACTGGCCCAATCCCCTCATTTAGTGATGAGGAGGCTGAGGTTCACATATATTCAGACAGCCACCCTAGAACCAAGCAAAAACCTCATTCAAAAAAAATCCAGGCTGGACATGGTGGCCCACGCCGGTAATCCCAGCACTTTGGGAGGCTGAGGAGGGTGGATTTCTTGAGCCCAGGAGTTCAAGACCAGCCTGGGAAACCCCGTCTCTACAAAAAATACAAAAAATAAAAAATAGGCATGGTAGCACCCGCCTGTAGTACCAGCTACTCTTAGGAGACTGAGGTGGGAGGATCACCTGAGCCCAGGAGGTTGAGGCTGCGGTGAGCCATGATCACACTACTGCACTCCAGCCTGGACAACAGAGTCAGACCCTGGCTCAAAAAAAAAAACAAAAACAAAAACAATAAATTCCAAGGCCACCTTTTGAACTTGATATTTGGATAGAACTGCAATGTTATATAAAATAATTGGTTTTCATTGGTGCCTTTCAAAGAGGGGTAAAATGAAATATTAATATACTTTTTTTAGTGTAACAGGTAAAAAGAACTCTTTGTATTATTGTTATACCAAATAAATTAGCTAAACATCAATGTGGCTAAGATGTTAGTACATATGTCAATTTAATCAAGCACTTTCTATAGTATTGCGACTGAGGGTGAAATGGTGTCTTTCCTTTTCTCGGTGCACATTACCACATAAGAAGTATGAATGAAACTGATACCACAGAACAGTGGTTGGCAAACTACATCCCAAGGGCCAGATCTGCTTGCTGCCTGATTTTATGCAGCCTACAAGCTACAAATGATTCTTACATTTGTAAATAGTGTTCCAAAAGAAAAACCAAAAGAAGAATATTTCATGACATGTGAAGTGTATAAGAAATTTAAATTTTAGTGTCCATACATACAGTTTTACTAACATGCAGCCATGTGCATTGTGTATCATGTGTGGATTGCCCACTGTGACTTTTGTGCTAAAATGGTGCAGCTGAGTATTAGTGGCAAAGACTGGCCTGAAAAGCCTAAAATCTGATAATAGAGCTTTTTGCAGAAAAAAAAAATTTGCTGACCCCTGATCTAGAAGCACTTGTGTCTCTCCTGGTGCCTGACAAGTCTCGCCTTTCAAAGTTCTGAATGCATAAGGAAAAGTTAAAACAGAGGCTTGCTTTGTTCTTGTTATAAAAATATAACTTCAGTTCTCAGCAGCTTCTCAAAAGGGCACGTGCTTCTGACCTTGTGTCCCTGTATATCTCTCTTGTGTAGTTCAGACCCTTTTCCCAAGCCCTCAAAAGAGTTGTTTTTCTTTGCACAGCTCAATGCAATTGCACAAGAACCTTGTCTGATAATAACCTGTCCCACGAATGTTGGGTAGGAGCTTAATGATGGTTGATTTAAATTGAAGTAAATGAGCACAAAATGAAGATAATCAGTGAAATGACTCCCATTTGATTAGATAAGCAGAAAGCCTGAATTCTGCCATTCCTTTCCAAACGAGTTGTGGAAGCATAATTTATGCTAATCAAATGGTATAGTCCTGACCTATGACATGGGAGTATTTGGAAAAGACTTTAATCCATTTACACAATGTGTGCATAAGTAGAGAAGATAGCTATATTAGTCAGGGATCTCCAGATAAACAGAATTGATATGAGATCTATATGTCTCCAATAAAGATATACATATTAAGATGTGTCTGTGTGTGTGCCTGTGTGTAGTCAGCCTCTATAACTGCATAAGCCAATTCTTTAAAACAAGTCTCTCCCTACATAGAGAGATACAGGATAGAGAGCTCCAGTAAAGATATACATGATATATATAATCTGTGCACACACACATACACACAGAGAGAGACAGAAAGAGACTTATGATAATAAATTAGTTCATGCAATTATAGAAGCTGAAAAGTCGAAAACCTGTAGAAACTCCAAATGATCTCCCAATACAAGTCCTAAGGCTGGCAGGCAGCTGCAGAACCAGGAAGAGTCTATGCCCCAGTTTGAAAGCTGACAGGCAGGAGAATACTCTGTCGCTCGGGGAAGGTCCGTCTTTGTACTTTTCAGGCATTTGACTGATTGGACAAGGTCCAGCCACATTGGCAAGGACAATCTGCTTCATTTGGTCATCGATGTAAATGTTAATCTCATCCTAAAACCCCCTCCCACCAGAGGTTAAATGCTGGAAGGAATGAATACCTAATTTTCCATGATGTGATTATTATGTACTGCATGACTGTACCAAAGTATCTCACGTGCCCCATAGTTATATATGCCTACTATGTACCCACAAGAATTAAAAATAAAACATCTAAAACACCTTCCCAGACAGACTCAATAAGTTTGACCATGTATCTGGGCACCCTGTGGCCCAGTCAAGATGACAGATGCAATTAACCAGCCCAAGAGACTTGAGTAACCAATGACTGATACTTTCAGAGTCCAAGGACACTACAGATATGCAATAGATAATCTCTAAGCTTAGAAATGCAACAATCCTGATGGGAAAATAGAATAGGCTTGAAGGGAGGCCTTAGCAGTTTCAGAGCTTAATACACATGAAGTCCCTCACACTGCCAAACCTGCCAGACTGTGTCGGAAATCAACACCAAGGCCCAGAAATCATTATCTTTGTTATTACTCAACCCCATGAAACAAATAAACCTATCCCGCTTTCTGAGTGTGTTTCATCTTCTGCCCAGGTTTAAAAAAATTAATTTACATTTTATTTAGGCAATAAATCTGCTAATAAAGGTGTGAAACTTAAATTCTATAAGAAAGCTATGCAAAATATCGAGACCTTAAGGATGCTTCCAATATTATTTTTCTCACTTGTCTGTTCTCATAAATGCTTTTCGTAACACCCTTTTCAAGTGTTTCAGTATGGATTGTTTATTATTATTTATTTATGTTTACAATCCTAACCCTCCTAATTATTTCTACTTCCTGAAACGTTCCACCTGGACCTGATTCAGCACATCAAAGTAAAACTCTTATGTTTTTTAGAGTATGTACATTTAACTTCCTTTTTTTGATATGTCTGAACATCCAATTACACTTACTGGGTTAAAAGGAGCCTAAACACTCACTCAGGAGGCTGAGGTGGGAGGATCGCCTGAGCACAGCAGTTTCAGGCTGCAGTGAACCATGACTGCGGCACTGCATTCCAGCCTGGGCAATAGAGCAAGATCCTATTTCAATAAATAAATAAATAAATAAATAAATAAGTGAATAAATTTTTTCCCAGGGCAATGAGGAAGAGAAGCCTATTTAGAAAATAAACGAAAGGAAAAAAAAGAAAATATGAGAGAAGGAAAAAATAAATGGATGGAAAATGAAGGGAAGGAAAAGCAAAAGTATTTTTGTGATTTCCCCTCAAAAACCTATAAACCCAGTCTAATCCTGGGAGAAAAACATCTCATTCATATCAACTGAGGGGCATTTTACAAAATATCTGATTCTCTAACTGTCCCCATAACTGTCAAGATCACCAATAAAGCGTTTGAAAAATTGTCACAACCAAAAAGAGCTCAAGAAAACATGACAAATAGTGCGATATGTTACCCCGGATGAGATCCTGGAACAGAAAAGAGACATTAAATAAAAATGTAAGGGAAATCCGAACAAGAAGTAGACTTTAGTTAACACTAACATGTCAACCTTGGTTTACTAAAATTTTGATAAATTTACCAGATGTTCACAATAAGGGAAGGAGGGTCTGGGGTATATGGGAACTCTCTGTACTACTACTCATTGTAATTTTTCTGTAATTATAAAACTATCCCAAAATCTTAAGTTTATTCTTAAAAGAAAAACGGAATAAGAAGAAAACTAGAATTAGTTGAGCTGCTACTAAAAGTAAGGACTATTCCAGGGGGATAATGACATTAGCCTCATTTTGTGGAAGATAGTGACTAACCTTGGGAATTATCTTGGGTAAATTTTGTACCATCCTGCTAAGGGATGACCATTTTTTCCACTGTTGTAGATGAAAACAAAACAAAACAAAAGAACAACTGAAGCTGAAAGAAGGAATCTTTGCCCAAGTCCAAAGAGGTAAAATACCCAACTCTTCCTATTTCCGCTCTCATCTTCTCTCGACCACAGCAAGTATAGAAATAATTATTGTAATCTATCTATTAGAGTAATTGCAATGTTAATAAAATTTCAGACCAAGGATGTTAAAGCAGTTCAAATGCCATTCCTTTTTACCAAGAGATCACAATTTGCACAACCAAGGAAAACTTTAGAGAACCACTCAAAACCTCATATAATTACATGCTAAGATGTACTATGTGATAAGACTGCCAACGATTGTTACTTTGGAATCACACACCCTAAAATAATCAGTGTGAGCCAGAAGGTAACTAAGTGGTAAGTGGGAAGATGTCTTAAAACCAGAATTGATTTTCCTCACTGAATTGTTAATGCCTAAAGAGAGGTGGTTCTTAAAATTGTGGAGCTGTGTTACCCTCCCCCAAATGAAAAGGCTATGAGTATGTCAGTATTTTCTCAGTGATTTGCTTTGAACTTATCTGTGCAGAATCATCCGCAACGCTCATTAACAGTGCTGGGAGTTGGATACGCCACAGTGAATTTCCTGATTTTCTAATTCACTGGTGATTATTAGCTAAGGAGCTACTTGCAGACAATAATACATATTGGAAGTATGACAGTCTGTGAATGGAAATATCAAAAAGAGACTGTTTCATTATGTCTTTTTTCTCCATATAGGAAGGTAGTTCCTTAGACTAGTATTTTAAGTAACTGTGATTTTTTTAAAGCCATCACAAATAGTTTTGAAAAAAAGACAGGTGGCTCTCAAAGACAAATAGCTAGAAGCCTCCACTAATGACTTCAGGATTTCACTTTTTGTACAGAAGAGAATGGAAAGTACAAGGCACTATTTAAAATTTAATTCTAATAACAACGACCAGAAGCCAATACTAATTCCACCCCATCTCCAGCCCTGTCTGCCTGACAAGATGATGAATAGCCAATAAAATGATAACTTTGATTCCATGTGCTCTATTTAATATGGCAGGAAAACGTGCTGGTACAATCTTGAATTTTTTGCAATCACAAGAGTAGAAAGATGTCTCAATGTCCTTACATGAAATGGAACATTCAAATAATCAGGCCATCTATTCTCAAAGTACAGAGAATGTACACTATTTTAAAATTTTAAATCATACTAATTTGAATATATAAGTGAGGACAAAAGTGAGCTAATTTTATGCCGAGATAGGTAAACAAGATCATTATAGATATGCATGTATATGTAAATATAGGCATAGATGCAGATGGAAATAGGTCATTTCCATGACTAAACACAAGTTCTGTCTCTACATGTGACATGAGACATGCAGCCTTTCAGTGGGTGGTGAAAATTACTACAAAATGCCTGTAAATGAACACTTGCATAATCCTCTGATTTCAGGCTCACTCATTTATACGTCTGTCTTGTCCTCCAGAATGGCAAGAGGGAAATTGCCAAATAACACGTTAGCATCTAGACAAGTTATATCCAGGGCTTTTAATAAAACTGGCTTGGTAGGGACATACTTTGGGCAAACCCACTGAGCCTCTGGAAATTGCTATTTCATTTGCTATGGGCTTATAAGACATTTGTTAGGTAATCTATTCTAGAACACAGAGGATTTTTGTCAAATTTAATAGTCTGTAATTTCCAGAATGCTATCCTCTTTTAAGAAAAGAAAAGAAAGGGGAAATGGGGTTATATTTACCCATCTCTTATATTTCAGTAGTTCTCTTGTCAAGCATCGTTAATCAACAACTACTAGCAAATATTCTCCATTCTGGAGATAGAATTCTTCTGAGTTGGAATTTATTTTAAGAAGCTTTGTCCTCTCATTGTTTCTTCACCTATCAAACGCTTAAATCTTTGTCACCTCTATTTACTTTCACCTTTAAAATTTAAAGGCCATTTTCTTTGGTGTAGAAATAGAAGAAGAAAGTCAGTATTTGAAAAAGCTCTGAACTCTCTTTACAGCTGCTAACATACCACCTGCTCTCAGAAATAGGCGTGGGTTTTCTTGGTCTTCTTACCCGAAAGCTACCACCAAAATACTTTTTAGCTTTCCTTAGCATTTTTCATAAGCCTGCGATTCAATGTTCTTGACATTCATTTACTGTGATCTGATCACTGCATATTTTAAAATGTCATTTCGATTGTCAGTGTCAGTCAGGGAACATCTTGAGTTGCCACACACTCTCCCAGCCCTGAGAACTCTACTACTCCTGTTAGCTTAAAACATGGTATAATTGCTTTCATCTTCTTAATAATAAAAAAATCCCTGTTACTTCTATTGCTTCCCTTTATAGCAAAATTTGTATTTTTTCTTTTTAGAATATTTTAAACTTTTTACTGTGAAAAATATCAAATACAGAAAAAGTAAACAGACTGGTTTATTGACTCTTCCCCAAATCCACCACCACACCTCAGTGCTATCCATATTCTGCCATTCTCTATGATCAATACCTCTACCCATTCCCAAACCCTAGGTAATTATTATTTTCACAGTGCTTTTTTTAACGATAAAGTATGTAGTGCTAAAACACACAAAAATTAACTGCACAATTTTGACAAACAGATACACTTCCATAATCCACAACCTTGCTACCATAGAGATCATTTTCATCCCTTTTACCTCTTCCCAGTTAATCATCCAACAAGAGGCAACCACAGTTCTGATACAGTTTTCCTTTTGTTAGCTTTACCTGCTCTAGCATTTTGTGTAAATGGAGCCATACAGTGCAAGCTCTCTCCTATCAAGTTTCTTTTTACTCATCATCGTGTATGTGAGCTTCATAAGCATTGTTGATGTGTCAGTCCTTTGTCCTTTCTGATTACTGAGTGGCACTGCACTGTAGGAACATTAAAAAAAACAGCTCCTTTACCCATTCTCCTTTTGCACATTTCGGTTGCTTGCAGCTTTTGGCAATTGTAAATACAGAAGTTATGATGATTCCTGTACAGTTGTTTTTCATAGATAAACCCCTAGGCATGAAATTTTGGGGTCAAAAGGTAGGTGCATATTTAATTCCATAAGAATTTGCCAACAATATTATTGGACATTTTATACTTCCACCACCAATGCAGGAGAGCTTCACAAATATTTTGTTCTCAACTTAAAAAAAATTTTTAGCCATTCTAGTTGCTATACAAATGGCATTTTGTCTTGTTTCTAATTTGCCTTTCCCTGATGACTAATGACGTTGAAGACATTTTCATGTGTTTATCAGCTATTTGTGCATCACCTTTTATTTAAAACAATTGTTTTGAACTAATGTTAGACTTACCCCAAAGTTGTAAAAATAATATTGTCCTTACCTCATACCCCAATGTAAACATCTTACATAACCATAATATAATTATCAACCATAGGAAATTAACATCGGTAGAACGTTAAACTAGATCTTACTTGATTCAATGTATCTTAGTAGATAAAAATTTATGTGGTTCCAAAATCATGGTATGAAAAGGCATATATTGAGTAATCTCCTACCTGTTAATCCCTCCTCTCCATTTCTGGCCTCCCCATTCTATATGCTTCAAACGTTTATTCAAATATGAATATATATTATTACTCCCCTTTTCCTAAGCAAAAACTGGCATACTGTATATACTCTGTTTCTGTTCCTAACTTTTTCTATGTAAAAGCTTTCTGGAGATTTTACATATCAGCACATAAAGCACTTTCTCATCCTTTTCACAACTGCACATTATTTCATTGTTGGGATGTGCTCTAGTTTATGTAACCAAATGTATTTTTAAAGGTTCCTCACCTTCCCATTTATTAGAGTGATCTTTTATGATGGTGGTGTCAGAATTGCATCTCGTTTAAGAATTTCCAATCAGATTGTAATCCAAGCACTTTGGGAGGTTGAGGCAGAAAAATCACTTGAGCCCAGGAGTTACAGAGCAGCCTCAACAGCATAGAGAATCCTGGTTTCTACCAAAAAAATAATAATAATAAAATAAAAAAAGAAGGCCAAGGCGGGTGGATCACGAGGTCAGGAGATCGAGACCATCCTGGCTAACATGGTGAAACCCCGTCTCTACTAAAAAATACAAAAAAATTAGCTGGGTGTGGTGGCGAGCACCTGCAGTCCCAGCTACTCGGGAGGCTGAGGCAGGAGAATGGCGTGAACCCGGGAGGCGGAGCTTGCAGTGAGCCGAGATCGTGCCACTGCACTCCAGCCTGGGAGACAGAGAGAGACTCCGTCAAAAAAAAAAAAAAAAAAAAAAGGAAAGAAAATTAGCCTGGTGTGGTTGCATGCCTGTAGTCTCAGCTATTTGGGAGGCTGAGGCAGGAGGATTCATGGAGCCTAGGAAGCTGCAGTGAGCCATGATTATGCCATTGCACTCCAATGTAGGCAACAGAGTAAGACCCTATCTGAAAAATACTATTATTATTATCATTTATTATTATTATAGTTTCTAGTCAGAGGACCCTAACCACATAAGTTCTGGTGTGAAGTACATGGGGTTAACCTCGTTAAGGTTCGGTTGTCACAAACTCTGAAACAGGGCCCCTCATGGCAAAAACCTCAGCTCATTCACAGTGAGCTGCTGAACTCCAGAGAACAAGGACTCCAGGGACAATGGGAGGGTGGCCCTGCTGACTGCTACAGGAAGCAGAATGCCTCATGAAGACCCCAGCCCATCTGGTGGACATACTAATACACACTGACTCCAATATTGGAAGGTTCTAGACATAAGAGGACAGAACCTTCTACCTCCAGGAACTGTTTACTGATCTACCTGGCCTGTAAAATGGAGAAGGTCCTCTCTTCGTCACCTCCCACTTACCCTAGGCAGATCTCACAAAGTAGCTAAGACACATGCAGAGGAATGGGGTTCATAGGCTCTAGTCCAGAATCCAATCCCATAGCACACTTGAAGATGTCCGGCATACGGTGTGTCAGGCAGTTCTTGTCATCTTCTTTCCTTCTCCAACAGGACCTACACCAAGCTTTAGCAAGAGCTTTGGAGCTCAATTCATTTCCTGTCCTCATGCAGCATGACTTGGAGGCAATTCCTTAACCTCACTTGTTCTCTATGGTCTCGCCTTTATATCATGAAGTTCTTGTGAGCCACTTTTCCTTTTTGAAGAGCTCACAAATCATACTGTAACACATCTGTTCTAGAGTCCTTTGGTGATTAATTTTGAACTCAACAGCATAAATTTCTACAGTGATTCCCCCATTGATGAAAGGATAAAACACAGTCTTCATTGCAGAAGGGTGTATGCTATAACTCTATATTTATAAACCTCTTAAATATGTAAAATTATGTAATTTAAGAATGCACACCTATGTTATAAAAGTATAAAGACATGTATAAGAGTGCTAAACACCCATTCAGGATAGTGCTCATATCCATGGTGAAAAACGAGAGAAATGAAATCAGGGAGGGGTATTTAGAGGGCTTCACTTAACATACACCATTAAATAAAAGAGAGAGCCTCCTCCTCCTTTGTTCTCCAGAGATAAAAATAATCAGCTACCAGCCCTGGTTTGGTCGCATGGTTCCCATGCGTGGGGTAGACTAGCTGAACCTGCCTACCACAGAAGCCAGCGTTCACGTGACTCTAAGATGTTACAGATGGCATTTTCTGGACTAACAATGGTACCAAAAAAATCATGTCAGCAGCACAAAAGTATTTGTTAGTAAAAGTAAGCATAAGCCAAATTTTAACTTCAAATTCCATCAAGAGCTGGAGGATTGGAACTATTCTTAATTTAAGTTTGATGTCATGAGTGTAAGCATGGGAATAATATACTATTCACAAGTTGGTGGGAAATAAGACTTAAAATACACTGTTTTGTGGAGTAGTCAGGGGAGAAGTTGCATTCCTACTGTTTTTCCATTTATTTAATCATTGGAGTGTAGACTTTCTTATCCCCCACTAAGTTTTTAAGTTGAAACAAAGAAAATCATTTTTCAGCCTAGATGGATTAAACCCACATCCTGTTTTTCTCCAAATGCGCAAATGACTGGAACAATTTGATGAACACATATTTGGAGAGGTTGAAATCAAAAGTGTTTACTAAGAG
This sequence comes from Gorilla gorilla gorilla, assembly GCF_029281585.2. NCBI lineage: Eukaryota > Metazoa > Chordata > Mammalia > Primates > Hominidae > Gorilla > Gorilla gorilla. The sequence goes on along the minus strand of NC_073247.2, from coordinate 18,031,730 downwards.
AGCACTTAAAAAGCCTTCAAAGATAAGGCTTTGTCACTCATAAAGCCTTAACTTGTGGATGTGCCATTTGTATATTGATGGAATTACTGCACATTCTCCATTGTCTTCTTTTAGCTACTTTATTCTAAAAACGCAGAGGGAAAAAAAGAAAGAAGGTAGGAAAGAAGTAAAGAAAGAAAAAGAGAGATAGAAAGAGAGAAGGAGGAAAGAATGATGGAAGGGAGGAAAGAATGATGGAAGGATGGAAAAAAGGATGGAAGGAAGAGAAGAAGGAAGGAAGGGAGGAAAGGAGAGAGGGAGGGAGAATAAAAATTAATTTATCTACTATTTAATCTACCCTTATCAAATATAATATGGTGGTTGAGTGGCTGGGTGTTGTTTGCTGTTTCTGAACCACTGTTATTTTATTTATTTATCTGAGATATAGATCAACACTAAGACAATCAGTTCCTTATTTAAGCTGTCATGTCAAATGCCCTAACAGTATGCACGGATTTACTCTATGAACATTTATTGGGCATCCCGTATCTGGCTGGCTGTTTAAAGCCATCAAGAATCCAAGGTAGAATGATACATGGAACAAGTACTAAAGAATTACAACAGTTACATCTCATTTTTAAAACTATGCATGGATAATTTTTTTCTTGATTCTTTCTAGAAAACTTATATTTCAAAAAAAAACAAATTCCTTTGTTCTGGGCTAGTTTGGGATTTCTTTCAAGGAAGAGCAGGGAGGGGAGCAGATCACAGAGTCAGCAGTTGATGTCTTGTTAGGATTTTCTATTTTGTGCAGGGTATTTGAGGAGTAAAAGGCGGCATACTAAGATGTTATAAGTAATTGAGATTTAGTGAAGAACTACTTACAGATGTGCAGGAAGTTGGCTTGTGAGGGTAAGAAAATACATGGGGAATATGGAGCACCCTGAGTTTAGGGACTAGGGAGCCATTCTTATCCTGAGTCTGAAGGATCAGGAGGAGAGAGCAGGTACCAGAATTAGAAACAGCCTCCTTCAGCTCAAGAATGCAGCCAGCAGCGGGGTGTGGTCTCCTAGGCAGAGAGCACAGAGGATGCAGACCATGGCTTCACTCCCAGCTCACCTTTGGATACATTACTAGCTCACCCAGAGAGTTCAGCTGACAGAAAGCAAAGGGCAAAGGGACCTGTTAATGATGTCCACGGTAGGTCAGCTGAGAGCAGGCTGGAGAAGGGTTCAGAAGAAATAAGAGGTGGAGAATGTCCAGGAAAATATTCAGGCATCGAGGGAGATTGCCAAGACTTCATTGTTCCTACTACACACCATGAAGATCCATCAGCAATTTTTAACTGAGATGTCCCTAAGGAGACCAAATCTTGAGAAGCAGAGATTCCACTAAGAAGAGTTTGACCTATTGGCTCACTTGTTATTTTTCTTCCATATTAGACTCGAAGCAACATGTTCATTTTCTTTCATATATCCCCAGCACTTATTAGGACAGTGACTGCACATCACGGGTGTTCAAAAAATAGCTACTAAGTCATCTGGCATAAATTCAGAAATATCCATGTGAGACAATTAGACACAAGGGCAGACACTGTTTAACAGTGAGTATTTTGTTCTAATTGCATCTCCATGGTGGTGAGACTTGCTCTCACAGAACCTAGCTCTGTAAACTAGAGTTAAATAATGTGCAGTTGCAATGGAATCACAGCAGCCTGCCCTGGTTCGCAGGAGGACGGAAGCATAAGTCGATGGTTAAAACTTGTCAGTTCTAAGTTTTTCCAAAAGCTTTTCTCAAGTCACAGGAATTTGCTACTGCCTGTCTACTTGTAAAAGACAAACCACTCTCAAAGAAGCAAACAAATAGCCTGAGGAAAAATTCAGAACTGGCCTGTTATAGATAAGCACAACTGTGGCTGAGCTTTGGGACTGCACATAGAACATGGTCATACTTTATTATAGAATTTCTCTTCAATAATTTCATGGAATTAAAATATCAACATCCCACCATGCCCTACAAAGAACGTTATGAATTTCAGTCTCTCTGTCAGCTGAAAACAGCTATGCACCAATTTCAGGACCCATGTCAGGGTGTCCGAATGTTCTTTTTTCATGTCCCTTTCATCCTGATAGACAGATCTTAGGTGGGATATAAATCAAGAATGTGACACCCATAGACCCTTGAGGTAACATGCTGCATCTTCCCCAAATTTCTCCCAGGCAAGATTTTGGTTGGGATTACAGGTATGAGTGACTGTGCCCAGCCCCTAGTTGTTGGCAAAGATGGGAAGGTGGATAATGAGCTCCACTCTCAAAAATGAGATAAACAGAGTGATGAGGCTTAGGGAATAGCTGCCAAGCCCATCAGAATGGGTAAGTCAAAATAGTGACAAGGAAAATTCAGTGGGGTTCTTTTCATTCATTCATTCATTCATTCATTCATTCATTCATTCAACAAATGAGTAGATTATATGACTATATTAGAAGGTCATAAACATTACAGGGGAAAATAACGCAGGGTGAAGAGCCAAGATTTATTTTTAAGACTTTCTACTGGCTAGCCATATGCAGAAAACTGAAACTGGACCCCCTCCTTACACCTTATACAAAAATTAACTCAAGATGGATTAAAGACTTAAATGTAAAACCGAAAACCATAAAAACCCTAGTAGATAACCTAGGCAATACCAATCAGGACATAGGCATGGGCAAAGACTTCATGACAAAAATGCAAAAAGCAATTGCAACAGAAGCCAAAATGGGATCTAATTAAACTAAAGAGCTTCTGCACAGCAAAAGAAACTAGCATCAGAGTGAACAGGCAACCTACAGAATGCGAGAAATTTTTTACAATCTACTCATCTGAGAAAGGTCTAATATCCAGAATCTACAATGAACTTAAACAAATCTACAAGAAAAAAACAAACAACCCCATCAAAAAGCAGGCAAAGGATATGAAAAGACACTTCTCAAAAGAAGACATTTATGTGGTCAACAAACATGAAAAAAAGCTCAGCATCACTGATCATTAGAGAAATGCAAATCAAAACAACAATAAGATACCATCTCACGCCAGTCAGAATGGTGATTATTAAAAAGTCAGGAAACAATAGATGCTGGTGAGGCTGTGGAGAAATAAGAGTGCTTTTACATTGTTGGTGGGAATGTAAATTAGTTCAATCATTGTGGAAGACAGTGTGGCAATTCCTCAAGAATCAGAAATACCATTCGACCCAGTAATCCCATTACTGGGTATATACCCAAAGGAATATAAATCATTCTACTATAAAGACATGTGCCCACGTATGTTTATTGCAGCACTATTTGCAATAGCAAAGACATGGAACCAACCCAAATGCCCATCAGTGATAGATTGGATAAAGAAAATGTGGTACATATACACCATGGAATACTATGCAGCCATAAAAATGAGTGAGATCATGTCCTTTGCAGGGACATGGATGAAGCTTAAGCCATCATCTTCAGCAAACTAACACAGGAACAGAAAACCAAACACTGCATGTTCTCACTCATAAGTGGGAGTGGAACAATGAGAACACATGGACATAGGGAGGGGAACAACACACACCGGGGCCAGTCGGGGGGTGAGGAGAGAGGGGAGGGACAGCATTAGGACAAATAGCTAATGTATGCAGGGCTTAAAACCTAGATGATGGGTTGATAGGGGCAGCAAACCACCATGGCACATGTATACATATGTAACAAACCTGCATGTTCTGCACTTGTATCCTAGAACTTAAAGTAAAATAAAAATAAAAACTAGAAAAGAAAATAGCAGGTAAAAGCAGATGGAAAAAAAGACTTTCTGTCCTTAGGACGTAGCAACTCTTTCTAATTTATTTGTGTATTTTTATTTTTATTTTTATTTTTGAGATGGAGACTCGCTCTGTCTCTCTTAAGGCAACTCTTCTACCTTAGCCTTCCGAGTAGCTGGGATTACAGGCATGCTCCCCCATGCCTGACTAATTTTTGTAGTTTTTGTAAAGATGGAGTTTCGCCATGCTGGCCAGGCTGGTCTTGAGCTCCTGGCCTCAAGTGATCTGCCCACCTCGGCCTCACAAAGTGCTGGGATTACAGGCGTGAGCCACCATGCCCAGCCCATTTGTGTGTTTTTAATTACCCTTGCAATTGTTTTTATTTAACCTCAAACAGAAAACTCTTTATGAAAAACAGTGTGGTATGTTTTCATGACACCATGTCTGAGGCAAATCCATTCTGCATTCTGCTGGGGCCAGGGTGTATGGGGACACCAAGGAGATAGAGTGAGATTTTGCAGCTTTAAATAAACTTCCTGCATGTTTGAACGATTTCATATTTTTATAAAGAGAGAGAAAAGAAGATCAAGCTGTCTCTAGGTCCTTTGGCTTGGAAGCCAATTGGAACAGAGAAGTGGGCCTGGAATTTTAACTCTGAAGCCAGCTCTGTCCAAATGAACTTTCTAAGACAAATGTTCTCCATCTGACCTTTGCAATATGATAGCTTCTAGCTAGTATAATATAACCAAATAATATTCTTATTCAGTTGACAGCTACTAGCCACATGTGGCTATTGAGCAGGTAACAGGTGGCTCATGCAACCGAAGAACTGATTCTCACATTTATTTATTTTTAATGAATTTAAATTGAAATGGCTACATGTGGTCAGTGGCTATTGCATTAAAGACCACAGGTCCATATAATCTCTCCTGCGATTTTTGGAATGTGGGAGTTTATCTCTGACGTGCAATACCATTCTTATGATTATTGTATATTTCATAAGGAATCAACAGATAAACCAACCTCATTGCAATCCACTGCACTTCAGTTTCATTCAACTTGATTAAAGAGTGTGTATTGATCAACTAGCTTATGCCAAGTATAATGCTAAGCACTGGAGACCCAAAGACGAAGGAATCTTTGTCCTTGTGTGTTGGGATGAGTTCTCAGACCACATCCTGCATTCTCTCTACTCATGTTTGCATTCCAGGCCATCAACCAGCTTATCTATTCTCCACCTCTGTCAAATCAGATAAATTTTAATTGGTAAGAAATCCTTTAAACCTAGTTCACCCACTGTGTACTGTAAGGTCCCCATAAAAAGGAGCCTTAAAATAGATAACTGCTGGTCAGGCACAGTGGCTCACACCTATAATCCCAGCACCTGAGGTCAGGAGTTCAAGACCAGCCTGGCCAACATGGCGAAACCCTGTCTCTAATAAAAATACAAAAATTAGCTGGGTGTGGTGGCACTTGCCTGTAATGCCAGCTACCTGGCAGGCTGAGGCACGAGAACCACCTGAACCCAGGAGGAGGAGGTTGCAGTGAGCCGAGATCGCACCACAGCATTCCAGCCTGGGTGACAGAGAGAAACTATATATATATATATATATCTGCTATTCCTATTTGGTTGATAGAACTATGTCATATCAGGGAGAAAATGAAGAAAAGTCATTTCTAAGAAACATCTGGTGAAGAAAAGTTCCCTACATATGCAAAGCTGATTTCAAAAACTGTCAACATTTTCAGTCTCTCCTCTGACATTATTTATGGTTAAGTTAAACCTCCTTCCATTTAATAGATAAAAGGTAAATTGGGATGCTATTGGAAACTGGGTTCCTCAGAATAGGCCCTTGAGATTAAAAAGTTATTTTTTTTTTTAGAAAGCGTTCCCAGAAAATCCATTAAGGGTGTGGAAAGCTGGGGCAAATCACAAAAAGATAGCAACAAGGGTACAGTAAACAACAGGTTTACTGAAGCTCAATCCCACAGAGGAACATTGAAAACAGGGCAGGTGACACCTCACGGTTGTCCCCAGCAGGAGCAGAAGGAGCTGAACTATTTCTACTTGCACACTGTTCGTCATTGGGTAAGGGCTGCCCCTGGGAAAATGAAGATTCCCAGAGACTTCCTCATCTCCACTCAGGCACAGCAACCCTTGGAAGCCTGAGGCTTCCTAGGTAAAATGGGATCTGAGAAATCATCTGTGGTCCACTGACAACATGGACCGCAGTTGCAGAAAAAACTAATTCCAATGAAGCCCTGCAGATGCCCCTTTGGGGAGAAAACATGAAATTTGACAACAACAACAAAAAGCTAACGAAAATGAGCTGCAACTAGGCATCTCTCATTGCAGACTATTGCAGTGCTCTGCTTCTTCCTTAGAAAGAGGAAAACTTGACAAAAAAAGGGTCATGTGTCGTGGGACCATTGGGTTTTTACTTCCAGGAATCTAAAAAGCAAAGTTTCAACATGCGACATCCTTGTCACTTGATGGAGCTGTAGATCCATGCCTTCCTGGGATCACTGCTCCTGTTTAACCAAACTCAAAAGCCAAATACAAAGGCAGAATCTTCACAATGGAGACCACAACCCAGAAGATGGCTTAGCATGGTAACCAGATAGCGCTGAAAGAGAGATCTGTCACATCTTGGGAAACAGAAATCCACACAAACACTGTAGCAAGAGAGTGTTGCCTGGAGTACTGAGTAAAAAGCACCCAGTTGGGTTTGTTTATAAGATCTTGCATAATTTAATTTAATTTAGCATGGCCACACTTAATTTAATGAACATTGTAGAAATTGTGTTACCCACTGACACGCAAGTGATTCAAAATCATGCCAATAGGCCAGGTAAAGTCTTGGGCTGTAGCACCTCTCTATCTGCTTATTTTAATAACAGTGACTTTGCATTTCAAAGTAAACAGAAAATACATTCTCTCCCCCCAATTGCTTCCATGACAGAGCCTCTCTCCAGCCATATCTCAGAGAGATTACTGTGTGTTTTCTCATGAGATCACAAACTATTTATTTTTACTAGTGTTTGGGTTTTTCTCTGAGGAATTTAAGGGAATATAGCAGGGAGTTGCTGATAAAGATTTCCTAAGAAAATAATCCAGCAAAGGAGAAGAACGTTTAGTGGTCTTGCCTGCTGTGGGCAGAGCCTGGAAAGAGATGTTATATTAGGCACTATACCGGAACCAGGTTTGAGGTGGAATTCCATATGCAAGAATTCTCTTTAAAGATATGACACCACTGTGAGTTTGTAACAAGTATTGCTTTAAAAGGAAGAGTTGCTTGTATATCTAGAAAACCCCATCATCTCAGCCCAAAATCTCCTTAAGCTGATAAGCAACTTCAGCAAAGACTCAGGATACAAAATCAATGTGCAAAAATCACAAGCATTCTTATACACCAATAGCAGACAAACAGAGAGCCAAATCATGAGTGAACTCCCATTCACAATTGCTTCAAAGAGAATAAAATACCTAGGAATCCAACTTACAAGGGATGTAAAGGACCTCTTCAAGGAGAACTACAAACCACTGCTCAATGAAATAAAAGAGGATACAAACAAATGGAAGAACATTCCATGCTCATAGGTAGGAAGAATCAATATCATGAAAATGGCCATACTGCCCAAGGTAATTGATAGATTCAATGCCATCCCCATCAAGCTACCAATGACTTTCTTCACAGAATTGGAAAAAACTACTTTAAAGTTCATATGGAACCAAAAAAGAGCCCACATTGCCAAGTCAATCCTAAGCCAAAAGAACACAGCTGGAGGCATCACACTACCTGACTTCAAACTATACTACAAGGCTACAGTAACCAAAAGAGCATGGTACTGGTACCAAAACAGAGATATAGATCAATGGAACAGAACAGAGCCCTCAGAAATAATGCCGCATATCTACAACTATCTGATCTTTGACAAACCTGACAAAAACAAGCAATGGGGAAAGGATTCCCTATTTAATAAATGGTGCTGGGAAAACTGGCTAGCCATATGTAGAAAGCTGAAACTGGATCCCTTCCTTACACCTTATACAAAAATTAATTCAAGATGGATTAAAGACTTAAATGGTAGACCTAAAACCAGAAAAACCCTAGAAGAAAACCTAGGCATTACCATTGAGGACATAGGCATGGGCAAGGACTTCATGTCTAAAACACCAAAAGCAATGGCAACAAAAGCCCTTGACAAATGGGATCTAATTAAACTAAAGAGCTTCTGCATAGCAAAAGAAACCACCATCAGAGTGAACAGGCAACCTACAGAATGGGAGAAAATTTTTGCAACCTACTCATCTGACAAAGGGCTAATATCCAGAATCTATAATGAACTCAAACAAATTTATAAGAAAAAAACAAACAACCCCATCAAAAAGTGGGCGAAGGAGATGAACAGACACTTCCCAAAAGAAGACATTTATGCAGCCAAAAAACACATGAAAAAATGCTCATCATCACTGGTTATCAGAGAAATGCAAATCCAAACCACAATGAGATACCATCTCACACCAGTTAGAATGGCGATCATTAAAGTCAGGAAACAACAGGTGCTGGAGAGAATATGGAGAAATAGGAACACTTTTACACTGTTGGTGGCACTGTAAATTAGTTCAACCATTGTGGAAGTCAGTGTGGCGATTCCTCAGGGATGTAGAACTAGAAATACTATTTGACCCAGCCATCCCATTACTGGGTATATACCCAAAGGATTATAAATCATGCTGCTATAAAGACACATGCATAAGTATGTTTATTGTGGCACTATTCACAATAGCAAAGACTTGGAACCAACCCAAATGTCCAACAATGATAGACTGGATTAAGAAAATGTGGCACATATACACCATGGAATACTATGCAGCCATAAAAAGTGATGAGTTCATGTCCTTTGTAGGGACATGGTTGAAGCTGGAAACTATCATTCTCAGCAAACTATTACAAGGACAAAAAACCAAACACCACATGTTCTCACTTATAGGTGGGAATTGAACAATGAGAACACATGGAAACAGGAAGGGGAACATCACACACCAGGGACTGTTGTGGGGTGGGGGGAGGGGGGAGGGATAGCATTAGGAAATATACCTAATGCTAAATGACGAGTTAATGGATGCAGCATACCAACATGGCACATGTATACATATGTAACAAACCTGCACGTTTTGCTCATGTACCCTAAGACTTAAAGTATAATAATAATAAAAAATAAAAATAAAAAATAAAAGGAAGAGTTGTATTTTATCCTCTCAAGGATCCCTCAAGAGGAGATGGCCAAGGCATCGATTTAAAGGAGTGCTTGATTTGGGAATGTGACAGTTATGAAGGGTAAAGTTCAGGACTTGGGGTTGTGTGGTGCCCAAGCATGGAGGCTCTCACAGACAATTTAGACTGCAGGGCTACCCTGGCAAGCTCATTCTCCCGCCCTCCTCCCTCCTTCCCTCCTTCCCTTATTTTCTTCCTCCCTCTCATCCCCTTCTTTCTCTTCTTCCTCCCTTCCTCCTTCTCTTCCTCCCTCCCTTTTTCTCTCCCTTCTTCCTCTCTTCCTTCCTCCCTCCTTCCTTTCCTTCCTTCCCTCCTCTCTTCTCTCTTCCTCCCTTACTTCCTCTCTCCTGTCTCCCTTACTCTTTCCCTTCCTCCTCCTTCCTCCCTTCCTTCTTTCTTTCCTCTCTTCTCCCTTACTTCCTCCCTCTCTCCCTCCCTTCTTCTCTCCCTCCTGTTTTCCTTTTTCCTTCCCTTCCTCCCTCCCTTCCTCCTTCCCTTCCTTCCTCCCATCCTTTCTCCCTTTCTCCCTTTTCTTCCCTCCTTCCATTCCCTCCCTTCCCTCTCCCTTTCCGTTTTCCTTTCTTTCCCCTTTCTTTTCCTTCCTTTCCTCACTTCCTCCATCCTCTCTTCATTTCCTCCTTTCCTTCCTTTCTTCTTTCCATCATCCCTCCTTCCAACCTCTCTTTCTCTTCTCATTCTAAAATCATTTCACTTATAGGATTTCTAAAACATAATATGCATTACAAAATCTATGAAAATATATTTATGACAACAATATCAAAAAAATCTACCCACAAACTGAAACTATTGTGAGAGGAGTTAGAATAGAGGCTGCAACCTGGGGATCTGGGTAGAAAAGAACATGAACAAGCTTCCCAGGGTGTCAGAAATCGCCCATGTCTACATTTGGGTGAATGTTACACAGAATTCTCATAGGTAAAAACTCATCCAACTGATCAACAAAAATGTTTGCACTTTTAGGCATTTGATACCTCAAATAGGGACAGAAATTTTAAAAATAAAAATATAGACCAGGCATGGTGGCTCACGCCTGTAATCTCTACACTTTGGGAGGCTGAGTTGGGAGCATTGCTTGAGGCCAGGAGTTTGAGACTAGCCCAGGCAACATAGTGAGAAATCCTGTATCTACAAAAAATAAAAAATTGAAAACATTAGCCAGGTGCAGTGGTGTGTACCTGTAGTCCCAACTACTTGGGAAGCTGAGGTGGGAGGATCACTTGTGCCCAGGAGTTCAAGGTTGCAGTGAGCCACGATCAAGTCACTCTAGCCTGGGCAACAGAGCAAGAGCAAGCCCCTGTCTCAGAAAATAATATGTGTACATATTCATATAAATGCCTTACTCTTACCACCAAGAGGAAACTGATGTGTAGCTGTTTCTGACCATGTGTTGCATGAGTGCGTGAGTCCATTTGTGTGTGTGCACATGTATGTATGTGTGGAATTGCATGCACATAAGGTTTTCAACCCCTTTTTCCTCCCCTTAATAAATGAGAACATTTAGTCACATCCCTCCTTCCTCCTCCTCTTCCTCCTCCTCCTCTTCTTCTTCTTCTTCTCCTCCTCCTTCTTCTTCTTCTTCCTCGAGATGGGGTCTCCTTCTGTCACCCAGGCTGGAGTGCGGTGGTGCAATCTAGGCTCACTGAAACCTCTGCACCCCAGGTTCAAGCGATTCTCCTGCCTCAGCCTCTCAAATAGCTGGGAATACAGGCACCTGCCACCAAACCCCAACTAATTTTTGTATTTTTAATAGAGACAGCTTTTCACCATGATGGCCAGGCTGGTCTCGAACTCCTGACCTCAAATGATCCACCTGCCTCTGTCTCCCAAAGTGCTGGGATTATAGGCGTGAGCTACCACACCCGGCCCCCTTAGTATTCTTCCTAATTATACCTTTTAAAGATGATAATATTCCATTGTGTGGAGTGCTCTCTATAGTAGGACCCTTAAGTAATCTTCTGTTTTCAACCATTAAAAATAATACTCTAAGAAGCATACTTGCAGCACGTTATGTGTTCAGTATGCTGCTATTTTGTTGTATAGTTAAAATATATTTTTTCTAAATTAGTCCTTTGAAATTGCCGCCCTTAATTAATCTTCTGATGTCCCTACAGAATGAAGGGACCGTAAGTTTAATGTTGGGCATCAGTATTTTGTATTTGAATGTTGAAAAGAAAACCGTATTTTATTTTATAGTAAAGAGAAAAGTTATTTTGAAGAAGTAGCTGAAGAAAATAAAGAAGCCCTTTCCCCTTCCTCTTTGCTCTTATATATACCAATACATCTTTTTAATGGAGTTTCCATTTTTAAAACCCATTTAACCATCTGGGAGTTTTTTAAATTATTTGAGAAGTTGGACTGGGAAGGAGATTTTTCTCATAAAAAAACCAAAGCCTATTCCACACGAATAAAGAGCCTCTCTTATTTTTTTTTAAATAAGAAACATATTATTCAACCGACTATTCCCTAATGTAAACAGAATTATGTTAATTTTTAAATTATTAATGGATGAGTAAGGGCTCAATACGATTCCAAGGAAACCAAGGGGTATTTGGAAAGGAATGAAAGACTGAAACTGAATTTGAACACTGGCAAAGGAAATAACAAAACAAAATATACAAGGCGTGTAATGCCACAGTCACACAGCAGAGAGCAGGAGGTTCATTCTTTCCTGGCCTACCACCGTGGACCCTAGGGCATATCTGAAGTTGCAGAAAAAGAGTGGGTTCTGGGATTTACTGGAGCAAAGTTGAATCTGATTCTTGAAAATGAGGGAGAACAGATTTCACAGGGAAATGGCAGAACACACAGAGACATTGTTTTTGTAAATGGTGTGATCTGCAAGAAATGGCAATAATACTGGTTACGACCCCATCATCCATGTAGAATGCCATGCTACATAAGGGTAAACCTGGTAGCAGGAAAGAAGTGACAGGGAGTGAATTTTTTTGTGGATAACGTGGTTTAAGCAAGAAAAGAAATTTAGGAAATAACCACATAATATTAATTTCATTCTACATGTCTTAAGGATCTGTTGGTGTCAGGCTCTTTGATGGGAGGAGGGGAGGGGAGAAGGAAGACTCCAAGAATGAATAAGATATGGCTCATGTTCTAAGGCAGGATTCCTCAATCCCAGTTATTATTGACATTTTGTGCATGGTGGGTCTTTGTCATGGGGGCTGTCCTGGGCATTGTAGGATGTTTAGGAGCATTCTTGGCTTCTACACACTAGACACCAGCTCTTCCTAATAGTGACAACCAAGAATGTCTCCAGATATGGCCAAATGTTTCCTGGAGAACACACTTATTTTCAGTTCAGAATTACCGTGCTACATAAGACATGTCAATGTAATGTGTTAGGTGCTGTAGGGAGGATATTGCAAAGTGTCTGAGGAGAATAGAAGATAATTCTGCTAAAGTTAGAAGGAAAATAGATCAGCAAGTGTGATATTTGACCTGGATTATAAAATAGGATTTCCCCAGGTGAACTAGAAGGAAAAAGCTAATCTAGGTAGAAGGAAAATGGCAGGCTTAAAAGGGTCTTTTGAAGGGGTAGGTGCAGACCACTGGGGACAGGGCTTTTAATTGGTGAGGATTTCCAGGCTAATAGTGAAGGCTCTTGTACACACCATGGGAAATTTGAGCGTTATCCTCTAGAAAATGGAAAATACTGAGGGTTCTTAAACAGAGGAGTGATAATCAGAGGTCAAATAGATGACTTAGAAAGTCATTTTGGCTGCTAACTGCTTATTTGAAATTAGGACAGATGACGGGGGAAAAAAGGCCTTTGTAAGTTTCCAGAAAAGCAGTCAGTCAGTCTCATGTAACCAAATTGAAAACATGGTAACATACAGACTCCAAAGAAAAAGTGATTGTTCCACTTACTGGATTAGAGGAAACATGTAGAAGAAAAAAAATCTTGTAAGTGAAAATCTTTAAGAAATTATTCCTTTTCTTTCTCTACCATACTAATTTTCAGTATTTATATTTATATCCCAGCTGTTAATCAGGAAATCTAAGAAAACACTTTTACAACCTGAATTATGTCTGTGTAAGATTTTTGGGCAGAGGTTTTACCATGAATGTATCTGAAGGGAGAGAAAAAAGCAATATGAAGGCCCACGTTCATGGAGCAAAGCTATTTAAAAACACACTGGGCCGGGCGTGGTAGCTCACACCTGTAATCCCAGAACTTTGGGAGGCCAAGGTGGGCGGATCACTTGAGGTCAGGAGTTTGAGACCAGCCTGGCCAACATGGTGAAACCCCATCTCTACTAAAAATACAAAAATTAGCCGGGTGTGGTGGTTTGTGCCTGTAATCCCAGCTACTCGGGAGGCTGAGACAGGAGAATGGCTTGAACCCGGGAGGCGGAGCTTGCAGTGAGCCAAGATTGTGCCGCTGCACTCCAGCCTGGGTGACAGAGCGAGACTCCGTCTCAAAAACAAAAACAAAAACAAAAACAAAAACAAACGAACAAACAAAAAACAAACAAATAAAAACACATTGGATCCGACCTAGCATCCCATTCAACCTAAAACACAACTAGTAAATTCACTCTCATCTGTATACTTCTGTAACATTTTGCTGGCTTTAAAATGTCTGAAATATACCTAATGTAAATGACGAGTTAATGGGTGCAGCACATCAACATGGTACATGTATACATATGTAACAAACTTGCACGTTGTGCACATGTACCCTAGAACTTAAAGTATAATAAACAAATAAATAAAAGTCTGAAATAAATGATTCCTCTTTGTCATTCATGAATCCAATACATCAGAATGATATCAGCTTCCACCTCTGTATTCAGCAAGAAATTTTAATATTTTATAAAGCAGAGGCTGAGGTGGGATGTTAAGCCAGGAGCTAGAAACTAGCCTGGGCAAAATAGTGAGGCCCTATCTCCACAAAAATAAAAAAATAAAATTAGCTGGGCATGGTGGCACTCACCTGTACTCCCAGCTAGTTACTGGGGAGGCTAAGGCAGGAGGATTACCTGAGCCCAAGAGTTCGAGGCTGTACTAAGCTATGATTGTGCCACTTTACTCCAGCCTGGGCAACACAGCAATACTCTGTCTCCAAAAAAAAAAAAATATTAATACATTCTTTTGCATGGGCCATTCCATTTTTTCTCCACTGGGGATAGGGAAACCTTAGTGAAAGATATGAAATTTGACATTAGATTCCAAAAACCCAACCCAATTGTCTATTACAAAAGTGTTAATGAGGAAAGCTAACAGAGAAGAAATAAGAGCTACTGTCAATAGTAATCACTTAGTAATCAGCTACTTAAGTTTGATAGCCTCTTTCCCACTATTATATTGTTAATTAGCTTAAGTACTCTTGAATACCCTACTACTAAAACGTCCATGTAGAAGTATAAAAAGATACTAGGGGAAGAAAAGTGAATCGCATTGACAAAATCAGCACCAATCTATAATAACTTAAACAGATATTCTATTTTAGCCAAAGAGTTAATTTCTAACTTGCAAATCATTTTTTAATTTTAATGGTATCATTCACAGTGGATTCCTGGGCAAATGACTTTGTTGTAACTGACTTGAATTCATGTTCTCGTTGAATTCCACAAACAGGATGTGACTTACTACAAAGCAGCCTTAATTTAGATATTACCAAGAACACATCGAATCTATCTTTCAAGAGAATGATTTTCAAACTATGCTTCAAGGATGGGCAGAAGACAGAGAATATGGAAGAATGAATAAGGGAAGGGGAGAGATGAGTGGGTGGGCTTAGAGTCCCCCATCTCCTCAACTTCCAGAGAAGGGTGGTTTAATTTTTTTTTAACATATTAGCCATATTCTAAAGAGATTTCAGTACAGAGTAAATATTGGAAGAAGGTTTCAGAAGAACAGTTTGTCTTCTTAATCATCCCCTGAGCATTATGGGATTCTAAAATAGACAAGGGAATTGAATTTGCTTTCTACTTTTACTTTCCTCTCAGGTTTTCACTCAAGAACACAGGAAAATCTTATGTGTGTAGCAATGTGGAGTTGCTGGATTAAGAAAAGAAGAGCTCATTTTCAAGTGTCTGTTTGCTTACTTCTAATACAGGGATTGGAATATCCACCCCCAATTTCCTTTACAAAAGGTAGTAAAGTCCAAATGAAACACTAATTTTAAGAATGCCTTATGAACTATAAAGTGTTGTGCAAAGGATGGTATATTTAAATAAAATCCCAAAGAGTAGGTGGTAAATGATTCTTCTCTCCGGAAGGTAAGGATATTGTGTCTCTGATATCTTCTATATTTTTTGATTTTTGTATAAGGCATAAGAATATTTATTTGATATATTCAGTGTTGGAGTACAGTAATTTTCTCAGAATCACTAATAACATGAGTTGGCAAAATTCTTATAAGGGCCTTGTGTGTATTTCTGTGAAGTTGACATTGGTGGTGCTTTGAAACTGCAACCTCTTGCCTTAGACTGCATTTCCATAGACTCTGATTCCACGTTAAAGGTGAACCCCTAAGGTTTTCGTAATAAAATCTAGATTTTTCCTAAGAAATTCTACATTTTCCTAGAAAGAAGATCTGTGCAAATCTGGATGGGAAAGAATTTTCCAGTTACTAGTTTTTCTTTCTCCAGTAATGCTTTCACATTTCCAGCAGTCAGATGTACTGATAACCTCAGTCAGACACACAGTAGCTTCAGACTGTGAAACAATTGCAAGAAAAAAAAGGGGGGAGGAAACATCAGTGTTGGCGAACTTTGCTGCAAAAGGAGGCATGATGCTGGCCCAACCCAACCTACCAAATGGACAAGGTATATAGTCACTATTTTAATGATGTCGATGATGTCATTTCTACTGCAGTACTTTTCTAGGCTATATGTGTTAGGCTGAGTGTCAAGGAAGACAGAAAACAAAATCATTTAAATTTAAAACTGACAAACTAACAAATAATAAACTGAGAGCACCCTGGAATCCTAATGGCCCTTTGAAGACATCTAGTTGAGTACTCAAAAGCTTTATAGATCTCTCTCTCTCTATATATATATATACTGTATATAGTTATATATATAGTAGTGTGTATATATATACACGTATATATATACGTATATATAAGTATATACTTATACATGTATATATATAAGTATATACTTATATATGTATATATAAGTATATACTTATATATATGTATATATATAAGTATATACTTATATATATGTATATATATATAAGTATATACTTATATATATGTATATATATATACTGTAATTTTTGAAGGAGCTTCCTGGAATAGTGTACTTTAAAAAATCAATATGCAATATCTAGAAAATTCACTTTTAATGAGTGTCCTCCCTCTTCAGTGATGATGGGGGAAATAATCTTGTGTTCATTCATTTATTCAATAAGTATGTTTAAATATTTACTACATGAATGGCAATAACCCATGAGTTAGAAATGTAACAGCCTCCAAAGGAGCCAAAAAACTCCACCTGCATGCTGACGTCAGCTTGTGGGTAATGTCACATTACTCTACCAGAAGAAATTTATATTAAAAGACAGAAACTAACTGTTACTGGTGGCATTGTCATATAGACTACCATCTATAAAAAGTATGCTTTCTGTTATCAATCCTTTCCTCCTACTATACTGGAGACACTGCTATCTTCAGATGGCATATGTAGTATATATATATATACATATATATATTAGGATATACAGTTATCTTCCAATCATATCTTCACCTTTCAGGGTTAGAATGACCATGATCATCCTATAACATCTAAATCTTCCTTCTAATTCCTAGCATCTTCTTCACTATACCCATAGGAATCTAAAGTTCACTTTGTCCAACACAAAACTAATTTTCTTCTTTCCCCCAGTCCAGACCCAGTTATTAGATCTCTTTTCCCACTCAACAATGGCACCATCCACACTTGCTGGAAACATCCACTCTCATATGTGCCTTTCCTTATGGTGATGATTTGTTACCAAGACACCAGGGGTTTGGTCTAGGTCCTGCTTCTTACCACACGGAAAGCCAATCACTGAGACAAGTATTGCCAAAGAAGAAGGCTTTAATCAGGTGCTGTAGCCAAGGAGATGGGAGATCAGTCTTGAATCTATCTCCCTGACCAACTAGAATCAGAAGTTTATATAGCAGGGAAGAAAGGTTAACTATGCCTGAGAAAACAGGAACTTGGGAGGGGTAAGAAAGCAATCGTGAGGAATGAAGGGCCTGGACCCTCATTGTCTACATGCAGTGATCTGGTGAGTTTCAGCCCTTCGATACTTTTTTTTTTTTTTTTTTTTGAGATGGAGTCTCCCTTTTTTGTTGCCAGGCTGGAGTGCAGTGGTGCGATGTCGGCTCACTGCAACTTCCGCCTCCCATGTTCAAGCGACTCTCCTGCCTCAGCCTCCCAAGTAGCTGGGACTACAGGCACACACTATGACGCCCAGC
The DNA here is from genome assembly GCF_029281585.2 of Gorilla gorilla gorilla. Taxonomy (NCBI): domain Eukaryota; kingdom Metazoa; phylum Chordata; class Mammalia; order Primates; family Hominidae; genus Gorilla; species Gorilla gorilla. Next base: position 18,014,245 of record NC_073247.2, on the reverse strand, counting down.
TAATTTTTGTATTTTTAATAGAGACGGGGTTTCACCATGTTGGCCAGGATGGTCTTGATCTCTTGACCTCGTGATCCACCCGCCTCGGCCTCCCAAAGTGCTAGGATTACAGGCATGAGCCACCGTGCCCAGCGCCCTTTGATGCTTTTTGAGAGGCTTGGGGGGTCCTTTCCTGAGGATGGAACTCAGATAAAACAAATGTAAGTTTCAAGCTTTAATACCAGAAGGGCCCATTTTTATGTTTATCAAAAAACTCTGTGCAACTACTGAGTAGGTTTCAGATTCATGTAGTCTCCAATCTATCACGCATAAGTTCTTCTGTGACCTTGTTATGTTTTTAAAACACAAACATCATCGATGCAGGATATTTTCTTGACCCCTTGGCGGGACTCTTGACAGGGGTGCCCCTGCCTTGCGGGAGGGAGCGTGCAAGCGAACAAGTGCAGGAACCAGAGCAAGCGAGTGCAGGAACCTGCCGGCAGCCTGGCAGGAGCAAATTCCATTCACTAGGGTCCTCCGGCTCCAACCCTTGTGGGAGGGAGCGTGTGAGTGAACGAACGCAGGAACTGGTCGGCCACTTCAGCGCCGGCAGGAGCAAACTCTGTGCAGGCCTTGTGGCAGCATCCAGGTTAGGCTGCGTTATCAGCTCAGTGGGCCCTTTGCCTCATCACATGGGATGGCTGCCCTCTGGTAGCGAGGGCAAAGGGCCAGTGTGACTGCCTTTTGGGGTACCCCACTTGGTGCATCCCAAATTCTTGTCTGGTTCCCAAGAAGAATGAGGTCACGCAGACAAATTGAAGGATGATGAATGTGGAGAATTTTATTGAGTAATGAAAGCAGCTCTCAGCAGAGAGGGAAGCCGGAAAGGGGACAAGAAGGGTAGTTTGCTCTCCCTTAAAGTCAAGCCACCTTTCAGTCTTTCTCTTCCAAAGTCAAGTTGCCTCAACCAGCCGCCATCTCTGAAGTTAAGTCTCCTCTCCCCGATGTCCAGCTGCTTCTCTCCTTTGCTGACTGAGTCTGTACTCTTTATAGGCACAGGATGGGGGCAGGGCGGGCCATAGGTAGTTTTGGAAAAGTCAACATTCAGTTGGTAAAAAGACATTATTCAGAAACAACCAGTTGGGAGAGAGAAGGCACACAGGGATGGAAGTTCTCCCTTTGGGCCTCAGGTTTCAGGCTTTCTGGCTCAATGGTGAGGTTTTGCCAGGGACCCACCCCTGTCTACTAAAATTTCTCTGCCTCCTGTAGCTATCATCATCATGTATTGCTCTGCTTAAAACCCTTCAAGGACCCTATATTTTTTTACCTAATAAAAGTCAAGCTCCTTAACATGGCACACAAGTTCCTCTCATCCTTTCCCTAGTCTCTCTACTCTCCTGCTCTTCAGTTCTCATCTTCTTTGTCTAATAATTCAGCAGCCACTCTCTTCTAGCTGTTATCTATCTAAAAAGAGCATTTGCTTCTGCCTCTGAGCCTGTGCATCAGAGGCATCCCCTGTTTCTGGAATGTCTTTCTCCTTCTGTGTTCAATGGAGATCCCTCCTCAGTCTTTAAGACCTGGCATTGTTGTCAGCCTCTGAGTCACTTGCTGACCTTTCAATTGGTGTCCTTGTTAAAATCACCCTCCCCTCTGCACTGCGTGCACACTTTGATTTGCGCCTGTGACCAAGCAGTATTACAAACCTCTTTTACTTCCTTTTACTCCTACTTCAGAGAGTTATTTTTATGCATTAAAGGCACTCAACTCATCTTGGCTTCTGCTGTATGTGGTCCAGCCCTTAAAATGAGTAGATGCCCTATTCAGAAAAGGTTGGTAGAAGTAAAGAGTTGAATACAAATCACATTTTAAAAATTATATCATGGCGTATATCTAAAAAGAGACTTTACTGTTCAAAGTACTATGCCAGCCTCAACTAATCTTGATGGAGATTCCTTGTGAATTGTGAATCTCTTCCTCAATTAATTATTCTGAAATTTTTACTGTTTCCAAAAATAGGCTAGCATCTGCATTTGCAGAAATATTGGCAATAAAAGTGCTTTACTTTGGAGGTTTGCTCCACTAGAACTTGTAGTAAACTACATTGCAATACCTGCTAGGAAAAAGAAACCTCATGGAAGGTCATGAAGAGAACATCTGGGCTTGTCCTCAAGCACAGAATTAAAAAGCTCTAAGGATTTTATCTAGTAGGAACACTGGTTATCAAAGCCCTATTCACATTCTAGTTAATAACAAAAAACAATTTTGAAAAATCTTTCCAAATTGAGAGTTTGTGGGAAGCAGCACAAAACCAGATAGGTCCACATGTTCCTGATGCAAATCTGCCTTGTACATCCTTGGAAGCTTATTCATTACTGGCCTCTTGGCTTTTATTTTGTGCAACTCGCATTTCTTTTGCTTCAAAACAAAGAAAATATTCCACTGTGCATCTTAGGAAAGCAGAGGTGAGGAGCTCGGTGATTCCATAAAAGATCGACTGACAAGTGGGATGTAGACCAGTAAAGGATGTATTATATAAATTCTTATTTTGTTGGTGACAGAGAGAAATCATGGAAGTAGGAAATAACACGCAGACAATCAAAGATAAATTTTCCTTCAAATGTGCAGGTTTTAGAAAATACCTTCTTAGAAATCTGGATATTAATTGGTCAATGCTTAAAAAATAAAACACCTATCTGCTATAGTGAGTTGTTCATTATGAATATCTCTGGGCTAAAGAAAAATCGCACACACACACACACACACACACACATATGCACACACAAACCTATGTTCACACTATGCATTCTGCATGTAGATAACAAAGAAACAGATAGTGTGGAGACAGAAGGAATGGAAAGTGTATTAGTCTGTGTTACCAGCATACTGAGAACTTAAGCAACATGCGTGCCCTCTCTGGGCTTCTGTTCCTCATCTGAAAAAGCAAATGAACAAAAAAAGTGCACATGTACCCTAAAACTTAAAGTATTAAAAAAAAAAAAAAAGTCTTGCACCAGAATATCTAAGGGTCCCAAACTCAAGTGCCTACAGCATTGAGCAAGGTGATGGAAATGAATCCGCAAAGCACTTGATTTAAGGCAATAGGAATAGGAATGCTACACTTCTTTCTTGTTCAGATGAGACTATCTTTGGGCTGGATAATTACTCACTGTAGTCAGGAAGGGAGGGAATGTCCTGTGCCTTATAGGGTATTGAGAAGCATCCCTGGCCTCTACCCACCAAATGCCAGTAACCTCACATTCCTCCCCAAGTTGTGACAACCAAAAGTGTCTTCAAGCATAACCAAATGTCCCCTGGGGGATAAAATTGTCCTCTTTCAGTTAACAATTTGTTTTCTAGATATAAAGTCAAAGGGAAATGATTTTCTTTTAGTATCAATTGACTACATCTGAAAATAGAGAAGAATAGATTTTTTTTTTACTTTCTTGTTTCAAAATCATTACAAAAAAATCATGTTTATTCCTCTGGCCCTTTCCTTTAAACTGATGAAGACAGAGTCGGATTAATCCGTTGGCTTCTCAAGCCCTGGCAGAAGGATGGTGAGGACATCCATATTTTCGCTGCCCTCTTAACCTTGCCATGACTCCTTTCCCAATGACAGAGCAGGCAGGCAGGCAGCCACATAATCTTACCATCTGTTTGCATCTAATTCACACAATTTCCTTCTGTGAAATTTTTTTCTCACATTCAACAAATGTCTAATTTCATTTTTATGATAGTTTTTTTTTTTCAGAAAGATTGGACTCACTAAAAAGTCAAAAGACACATTCACGGTAGAAGACTAGATAATATTTTTTTCCCATGACAGTGCCAGATTTCTCATTAGAGAATCAAATTACATACATCTTTAATGCTCATACAGCCGTTTGTGAGAACATCATGCTGTATTATTCATTATGACACACAAATCACTAATACATTTAAATTTTAAATAAAAATTCGTGCCAACACTAGATGCCTTTGATCTTCTATGGGTAAGTTTTCCTCCTAGGTCCTGGCTAGAAACAAAGCTCTTATGAAGGAAACGCATCCTGTTAGGCATAAGCACAACAACTGTGGAAAAGAATACATTGTTTTGTGCTTGTGTGGCATGTGGAGGGCAAAAGGGCCTAAGCAGAGTTGACCAGCAAAGCTTTTTGTTCCTTTTTGAAGATTTCACTCACAGCTGTGCGAGAAGAATTATTCCACACAATATATGACACCCTGGGGAGTCCATTGGCATGTAATTAATTTTCTTGCCTGTATTATGAGACCATTTGCAAGCTGTTTAGAAGCCAAGTGTCTGTCTTTTGAAATCACTTTTTAAAGACCAGCTTCCAGTTGTCCCTCCCCATGATGAGATACCGATTTTATCTGAAGTATTGGCAATGGGCTGCGGGCAGGATCAATACCATGCATTGCTAATAAGAAACAAACAAGCCATATTTGCAAGGAAGCAATGCTTTTCTTGATTCTTTCTGTCATGCTTCGGTATGTTGAGCCAGCACTCCCAGGGCCCCTGGCGATTGTTGACTCTGAGCTTCATAATGTGTCTGGCTTAGCCATCACATGAACACATGGACAGTGTGCTCGTTCCTACTGAGAACAGCTCAGTGTAGTTTTGCCTTATCCACCAGTTTGTCTTTTCCTAACGAATGTGCCATGATGCCAGTAGAAGGATGTGATGAGTAGAGCCAGCTGCAGCCCCAGTTTCAGAATTCTTGTGCAGTTCCAGAGGTTTCATACTTTGAAGGATTTCCTTCTGTTTTTCTTCTTTGAATAGTTTACCAGTTACCAAAATAATAAATGTGATGGGGAAAGATAAGAAGATCTCTTGATTATAAGCTATTTATGGTTTTTTATGGTAGGGATTTATGGATTGCACACTAAATCAAATATGACATGTGTCAACCTACAGTTTCTTAGGTTTGGACTGGAAGTCCTTGCAGATTTTTCTCATCCACACTTGAAATAGTCTAGCCAAAGCAAGACTAAACAAAAAGAACAAATCTGGAGGCAGTGCACTATCTGATTTCAAACTATACTATAAGGTCATAGTCACCAAAATGGCGTGGTACTGGTATAAAAATAGACACATAGATCAATGGAACAGAATAAAGAACCCAGAAATAAACCCAAATACTTACAGTCAACTGATATTTGACAAAGCAAACAAAAACATAAAGTGGGGGAAAGACATCCTTTTCAACAAATGGTACTCAGATAATTGGCTAGCCACATGTAGGAGAATGAAACTGGATCCTCATCTCTCACCTTATACAAAACTCAACTCAAGATGGATTAAGGGCTTAAACCTAAGACCTGAAGCTATAAAAATTATAGAAGATAACATTGGAAAAACCCTTCGAGACATTGGCTTAGGCAAGAATTTCATGACCAAGAACCCAAAAGCAAATGCAATAAAAACAAAGATAAATAGCTGGGACCTAATTAAACTAAAGAGCTTTTGCACGGCAAAAGGAACAGTCAGCAGAGTAAACAGACAACCCACGGAGTGGGAGAAAATCTTCACAATCTATACATCTGACAAAGGACTAATATCCAGAAACTACAACAAACTCAAACAAATCAGTAAGAACAAAACAAACAATCCCATCAAAAAGTGGACTAAGGACATGAATAGATAATTCCAAAAGAAGATATACAAGTGGCCAACAAACATACGAAAAAATGCTCAACATCACCAATGATCATGGAAATGCAAATCAAAACCACAATGCAATACCACCTTACTCCTGCAAGAATGGCCATAATCAAAGAAATCAAAAAACAGTAGATGTTGGCACAGATGCGGTGAACAGGGAACACTTCTACACTGCTGGTAGGAATGCAAACTAGTACAGCTAGTATTGAAAACAGTGTGGAGAGTCCTTAAAGAACTAAAAGTAGAACTATCATTTGATCCAGCAATCCCACTCCTGGGTATCTACCCAAAGAAAAGAAGTCATTATACGAAAAAGATACTTGCACACACAACCCAAATGCCCATCAATCAACGAGAGGATAAACTGTGAGATACATATATGTATCTCACACACACACACACAATGGAATACTATGCAGCTATAAAAAGGAATGAATTAACAGCATTTGCAGTGACCTGGATGAGATTGGAGACTATTATTCTAAGTGAAGTAACTCACGAATGGAAAACCAAACATCAGATGTTCTCACTCATATGTGGGATCTAAGCTATGAGAACGCATAGGCATAAGAATGATACAATGGACTTTGGGGACTTGGGGGAAAGAGTAGGAGGGGGGCAAGGGATAAAAGACTGCAAATATGGTGCAGTGTATACTGCTCGGGTGATGGGTGCACCAAAATCTCAGAAATTACCACTGAAGAACTTACTAATGTAACCAAATACCACCTGGACCCCAATAACTTATGGGAAAAAAAAAGAAATACTTTTTTCCCTATCACATGGGAAAGTTGCTATTCACATGCAAACCTAAGACTTCAACAGAATATTGAAAAACTATTGTTTCCAAAATTCCATCATCCCTTCATCCTGTTCCAAATTATTTTAATAGGACTCGTGGTATATTTGTTTATTTTTTCCTTATATTTATTCATTCTGGAACTAAAATTAAAAAAAAAACATACACATGTAGTGTTTTCCGAGAAAGAAAGAGTGTGTTTTCCTTGGATCTATCTTTTGGACGATATCAGTTGCATAAACTGCCTTCCCAGAGTTACAGATATGGGATAATGGCTGATATGTGGAACTCCTTACTCAGTCTTCCATGTCTAGCAGATTTTTCTTCTACATCAGAGCTGCCAGTTCCATCATGCTTCACCATCATGACATTCTATTCAGATGCGCACATGGAAATGGCCACCAGCAACAGTACTTCACCCCAGAGACAGTGCAACCCTTGTAATATCTAACACTCAAGAGTGCTAATGGTGTATCAGGCACCATTCTGGGCACTTTACACATGTACCTCAGGCCATGCTTTTAGCATGTCTATGGGGAAGGACTTCAAATTATTCCAAATAAAGAGAGTAAGAAACTGAGGCACAGAGAAGTGAAAACATTTGCTGCAAATAATAATGTTGTTAAGTGGTGGCACCGGCATCAGGAACAGACATTTTTATGTCTAAGGATCATACACTTAATTTGTACCCTGTGGATGTCTCCACCAGGTCCCCTCCACTCCCCATTCATTGTTCACTCAACTTGCTCTTCATGGCTAGATTTATTTGTTGATTCAGAAGTATTTACTGAGTAGAGATTGATGGAAGGATGAGGGTATAATTCAGGGTGATTTAAACAGATACAGTCAGTCCTGGCCTCAGAGAGCTAAAGTGCTACTTTAGTAGAAAACTAACAAACTACTATAGTCAATACTGATACATTCTGCTAGAGCAAAATTATAGTCAACACGTTGCAGGAACACGTAATTCAGCTTGGGGGATCAGCGGCTGCTTCCATGCAGAAATTACATTTTTGCTGAGACCTAAAGTTAGAATTAAAGTGAAAGGGTTATGACCGGGATCAAGTGTGTTCCAAAAGGAAGGGATGATTTTTGAAAGCCCCCAGTTCGGGAAAAAAAAAAGTTTCTACTGTTATTTATTCATACCATTATGGTCAGAAATGATACTTAAGATGATTTTAATTTTTAAAAGTTGGTTAAGTCTTGTTTTGTGGCCTACCACATAAACTACCTTGAAAGACATTACATGTGCACTAGAGAAAAATGCTGCTACTATTGGATATTAAGTTCTGTATGTATATTTTTGGTCTGTTTTGGCTAAAGTGCAGTTTAATTCCAATACTTCATTATTAATTTTCTGTCTGATTGATCTGTCTATTGTTGAAAGTGGGGTATTAATGTCCTTTACTATTATTGTATTGCTACCCATTTCTCCCTTTATGTCCATTAATATTTGCTTTATACATTTAGGTACTGTAATGTGAGGTGCCTATATACTTCCAATTGTTTTGTCTTCATGATGAATTGAGCCCTTTCTCATTAAATAATGATCTTCTTTGTCTCCTGTGACAGTTTTTGACTTTAATCATATTTATATAAGCATAGCCAATCCTATTTTCTTTTTCTTTCTCCATTTGCATGGAACATCTTCTTCTATCCCTTTACTTTCAGTTTATGTGTATCTTTAAGGCTAAAGTGGGTCTCTTTTAGGCAACATATTGTTGGATCTTGGATTGTTTGTCCATTCAGTCACTCTATGTATTTTGATTGGAGAATTTAATCCATTTACATCAAACTAATTATTGATGGGCAAGGACCTACTACTGCCTCTTTATTAATTGTTTTCTGGTTGCTTTGTAGATCATTTGTGTCTTTTTTGCTCCCTTTGGAAACTGTGCATATACATGGAAATTAAACAACATGCTCCAGAACAACCAACAGGTCAACGAAGAAATTAAAAGAGAAATTATAAAATTTCTAGAGTCAAATGAAAATGGAAATACACCATCCCAAAACATATAGGTTACCAAAAAAAGCAGTATTTGGAAGTTATAGCAATAAACTATATTAAAATGCCTACATTAAAAAAGAAGAAAGATCTCCCGTAAACAACTTAATGTTGTACTTCAAAGAACTAGAAAAACAAGAACAAATTAAACCCACAATTAATAGAAAGAAAGAACTAATAAAGATCAGAGCAGTATAAAGAAAACAGAGATAAAAAATAAAAGATAAACAATATAAAGAGTTTGTTTTTTGAAAAGATAAACAAGTGACAAAATTTTTGTGAGACTAAGAAAAAAGAGAGAATATTTAAATAAATAAAATCAGAGATGAAAATAGACATTATAATGGACACTACAGAAATACAAAGAATTATAAGAGTCATCTGTCAACAAGTGTATGCCAACAAATTGGAAAACACAGAAGACATGGATAAATCCCTGACCCCATATAACCTGCCAGGATTGAATCATGAAGAAGTAGAAAATCTGAACAGACCATAACAAATAACAAGATTGAATTAGTAATAAAAAGTCTCCATCAAAAAAAGAGCCCAGAACCTGATGTCTTCACTGCTGAATTCTACCAAACATTTAGAGAAAAATTAATATGAATTCTTCTCAAACTCTTCCAAAAAACTGAAGAGGAGGGAATTCTTCCACACTCATTCTATGAGGCCAGCATTACCCAGATACCAAAATTAGACAAGGACACATACAGACAAAGAAAACTACAGGTAAATATCTCCAATGAAGATAGGTGCAAAAAGCCTCAACAAAATACCAGCAAACTGAATTAAACAGCATATTATAAAGATCATTCACCATAATCAAGTGGGGTTCATCCCATGGATTCAAGAATGATTCAACATATGCAAATCAGTAAACGTGATACATCACATTAACAAAATGGAGGACAAAAAACATATGATCATTCCAACAGATGCAGAAAAAGCAATTGAAAAAATCAACATCTATTCATAATAAAAATTCTCAACAAATTACACACAGAAGGAACACACCTCAACATAATAAAATAAATATATGACAAATCCACAGCTAACATCATACTGAATGGGAAAAAATAAAAATCTTCTTCTCTGAATCTGGAACAAGACAAGGATGCCCACTTTCACCATTTCTATTCAACACAGTACTGGAAATTCTAGCCAGAGCTGCTAGGCAATAGAAAATTTTAAAAGGCATCCAAATTGGAAAGGAAGAAATTAAATTATCTCTGTTTACAGATGACATGATTTTATATTCAGAAATCACTAAAGACTCCACCCCAAAACTCTTTGAATTAATAAACAAATTCAGTAAAGTCACAGGATATAAAATCAACATAAAAAAGCAATAGCATTTCTATATGCTAATAATAAACTATCTGAAAAATAAATATAAAAATTCCCATTTATAATAACTACAAAAATAAGTAACTAGGATACCTAAGAATAAATTTAAACAGTGAGGTGAAGGATTTCAACACTGAAAACTATAAAACATTGATGAAAAAAATGGAAGAGAACATAAATAAATGGAAAGATATCTTGTGTTCATGGAATAGAAGAATTAATATTGTAAAAACGTCCATACTACCCAAAGCAGTCTATGGTTTCAATGCAATGCCTATTAAAATATCAATGACATTCTTCACAGAAATAGAAAAACTAATCCTAAAATTTGTATGGAACCACAAAAGACTTTGAACAACCAAAGCAATCTTGAGCAAAAAGAACAAAGCTGGAGGCATCACATTCTTTGATTTCAAAATAAACCACAAAGCTACAGTAACCAAAGCAGCATGGTTCTGGCATAAAAACGGACACTTAATGGAACAGAATGGAGAACCCAGACATAAAACCACACATCTACAGGCAACCAATTTTTTACAAATGTGCAAGAATATACATTGGAGAAAGGACAAGTCTCTTCCATAGATGGTTCTGGGAAAATTGGATCTCCATATGCAGAAAAATGAAACTAGACCCCCATGTTTCACCATATATAAATATCATCCCAAAGTGGATTAAAAACTTAAATTTAAGACCTGAAACCATGAAACCTAGAAGAAACTATTGGGGAAGGATTTCCGGTTAAGATCTCAAAAAGCACAGACAACAAAAGCAAAAATAAACAAATATGATTACATCAAACTAAAAAGCTTCTATTCAGCAAAGGACATAATCAACAGAGTAAAAAGACAACCCACAGAATGGGAGAAAATATTTGAAAACTATACATCTGACAAGTTGTGAATATTCAGAATATATAAGGAACTCAAACAACTCTATAGAAAAAAAAACCCAACAAATAGTCCAATTTTTTAAATGGGCAAAAGAAGACATACAAGTGGCTAATAGGTGTATGAAAAAATGCTCACCATTGTTAATCATCAAGGAAATGCAAATTAAAACTGCAATGACACATCACCTCACTCCAGTTAGAATGGCTATTATCGACAAGACAAAAGATAACAAATGCTGGCGAGGATGCGGGAAAAAGGGAAACCTTTACATGTTGTGGATGGGACTGTAAATTAATATAGCCATTATGGGAAACACTAAGACATTTCTCAAAAATTAAAAATAGAACTATCATATGAATCAGCAATCCAACTACTGCATATATTCAAACCCAGAGAAAATAAATGATTCACATTGCAAAAGAATAATTTTGCAAGAGAGTTTAAGTTAAGAGTCAATGCAGGAAAAATGATATCTGCACTCCCATGTTTATTGCAGCACTATTCACAATAGCCAAGCTATGGAATCAGCCTAAGTGTTCATCAATGGATGAACAGATAAAGAAAATGTGTATACATATACACAAGGAAATCCTAGCTGGGAATGAGATTCTGTCATTTGCAGCAACATGGATCAACCTGGAGGGCATCAAGTTTAAGTGAAATAAATCAGACACAGAAAGAGGAATCCTGCATGATCTCACTCATATGTATAATCTTAAAAAGTTTACCTCATAGAAGTAGAGAGCAGAATGGTAGTTACCAGAGGATGGAGAGAGTAGAGGGGAGGAGAGGTGGGAAGAAGTTGGTCAATTGGTACAAAGTTACTGTTAAATACAGGAGTAAATTCTGCTTTTCTATTGCATAGTGGGGTGACGATGGTTAACAACAATATATTGTATATTTCAAAATAGCTAGAAGAGAGGATTTTGAGTGTTCTCACCACAAAGAAATGATAAATATTAGAGGTGATGAATTTGCTAGGTACCTTGATTTAATCATATACAATGTATACATCTATCAAAACATCACATTGTATGCCATAAGTATGTACAATTATGTACAATTAAAAATAAAATGACTAAATTAAAAACAAAACAAAAAACAAGGTATAATTAAATAACAAGGTATAATTAAACAACTGGAGAAAAATATCAGTGCATCTGGAACGTGGATAGAGTATGGATCTATAGGGTTGGTTTGGCCAGGTAAAAGGGCCAAGTGTCAATTTATGTAGTTACAGAGTTAGGGAAACTCTAGGTAAAAAATAGGCACATTAAAGTCAGCATGTGGTGCCACCAAAAATCTGGGGCCAGGGCTGGGCACGGTGGCCCACCCATGTAATCCTAGCCCTTTGGGAGGCCAAGGCGGGCGGATCACGAGGTCAGGAGTTTGAGACCAGCCTGACCAACATGGTGAAACCCCATCTCTACTAAAAATATAAAAATTAGCCGAGCATGGTGCGCTCGTAATCCCAGCTACTTGGGCGGCTGAGGCAGGAGAATCTCTTGAACCCGGGAGGCGAAGGTTGCAGTGAGCTGAGATCGCACCACTGCACTCCAGCCTGGGTGACAGAGTGAGACTCCATCTCAAAAAAAAAAAAAAAAAAAAAAAAAAAATTCACAGCCACGTAGTTGCATACAGTTGGCACTTCTGAAGAAGGGGGAATAGAAGGTGAAATACAGAGGTCTTGTTCTCATCTTTTGGGTAGACACAACATGGGCTGGGTGTCCATTTTATGTTTTAATTCTGTTCTTCCTCTAAAAGTTCACAGATTAGCATTCTTAACTTCTGACTATGAATTGTTGGCAAAGTTCTCCAAGTTCTTCCCTTTGCTAGATTATTCTCTTGAACCTATCTGAAGCCATTGTTTCTAAGCTCTCACCTTTCTTTCCCAAAACACTCTTCCATGTTTATCAGAGATAGTCATGGCCCAGCATGTGTTCTTCCAGCTGTGGGGCTTGGGTCTGCTGCTATATCATGAGGAGGTAGCTACAGAAATGGTTGCCAAAGAATATCTGAGAAATATTTGGATAATAAAAGACAAATATATGCTTCCCTAGTAGACAAGAGAACAAAGGTATTCTAGATTAATGAGTCCTTTCCTGCATTGATTTTCATCCTAGACACTCTTACCAGATCATTCTTCTGCAATGTGAATCATTCATTCACTTTTATTGATTACCTATACTGACTAAGTCACTGATATTTACCAGGGATTCTGGGGGTGACGTAATAATGACCTGCAGTAAAACATATGTTATCCTAGATAAAAAGCGCAGATTTTATTTCCGTTTACTTACATCATTCTCAAAAAGGGAAGAAATGAAGTAGCATTTATTGATGTCCTCTATCAAGCCAGGTGCTGTTCTATGTGTTTGGGATACCACTGTAATTAGACGAGTATGGTATCCCAAACTCTGGGATAGATAATCAGACAGAGTCTGCTATCCCAAACTGAATGTACCATGTCCGAGATGAGAATTGCCTTTTAAAGAGTCCAAGATCAATTCTCTTGCAAACAGTACATTCAGTTGACTACCAAAATAGAGACTCCAGGGTATTTATTTGTCTTCTTATTTAAAAATTGGCAAAAAAATACCTCAAGGATGAAACACTCAAACTATCATATCCAGTCAATTTGAAGTTGTAACTTTAGGTAAACACAGGAATGCTTCTTTTTAGGCATTATATTAGAAGACTATGTTTATATTATAAGATAATGGTTTGCTTACTCTTGTCATTTCTAGTTTTGCATAGAGATCAACAACAACTTCTATCATTTAGGATACATTTTTGATGCACTAGGCATTCTACATTTGTCAATGATTTAATTCCTAGAACAATTCCCTAGTGTAGGTGTTACTATTTTTACCAATTTTACAGATGAAGAAACTGAACTTATAGAGACATTAAAGAACTTTCTACATGTGTGAGAGGCCAAGTAGGACCTGAGACAGAGCTGTCCACCTGCATTCACTCGCTCTATGAATTATTAAAGCAAAACACCTACATCAATATGTAGTTCAGCCAGCTAAGCTCTAGCCTGCTGTTCAGGCATCTGTCACAAGCTAGCAGCAATGATGAAAATGCAGCAAATCAACCCAAACCCCCACATTATTTATATCTGTGGTTGCATTGGCAGCCAACAGAGTTGAAGAATTTTCAAAAAATCGATGTTGCAAAAATCTTTTCTTTACGTCCTTGAATAAGCAGAAACCTGGATCAAAGCACTAGAAACTTTAAACAAATTCTATAGATACTTCTGAAATGAATCAAATTCCACTTGAACATCAGAGTCACTATTACTACCATCTGCAACATCCCTCCACCCTGTAATGGCAAAGAAAAGACCTTTGAGAGACAGAATATAATCTTTTATAATCTTTTTCCTATTAATTGCAATTCTTTTTTATTTATTTTTATTTGTTTATTTATTTTGAGACAGAGTTTTGTTCTTGCTGCCTAGGCTGGAGTGCAATGGCACGATCTTGGCTCACTGCAACCTCCACCTCCCGGGTTCAAGCGATTCTCCTGCCTCAGCCTCCCGAGTAGTTGGGATTACACTCATGCACCACCACACCCGGCTAATTTTGTATTTTTAGCAGAGATGGGGTTTCTCCGTGTTGGTCAGGCTGGTCTCAAACTCCCAACCTCGGCCTCCCAAAGTGCTGGGATTACAGGCACCCACCTTGGCCTCCCAAAATGCTGGGATTACAGGCGTGAGCCACCATGCCCGGCCTATTAATTGCAATTCTTAAAGAAAAAAGGGCCCATGCTTTTAGACAGCTATTCTTTGTGTGTAAACATGTAGATTTCAGAGCGGTGAATCTGTACACTATAGGTTTTATTTATGTACGTCAGTTCTGTCATTGCCAATAACATGCAACATCTCCCGTCCTGGTTACTCACATTTAATGGGTGGAGTGGATATGTGTTCTGGCTCCAGAGAGATTAAGTTGCTGGCACTCATAGTCTATACCTCATTTATTTTGTATCTCACCAGTACAGAGCTAGTTTCAGGTACTCTATGAATGTGAGTGGGTGAGCATGTGGCCTGGTACAAAAAGAGCAAATTATTTCCCAAAAGGAGCACAAGAAGGTAGCAACAGACTTGAAGCATGGTCTAGAAATAATACTTTTAAGAACCCCAGCTCAACTTGGTGGTGGTAATCGTTCCATAATATATACGTATAGTAAATCATCATATTGCACACCTTAAATACAAACATTATATTTGTCAACTATACCTAAATAAAGCTGGGAGGGGAAGCTAAAAAGAAAGAGCCCAGTTCAGTTCACAGTAGTTGCTAATGTCACCACTGCCTTCCATAGCTCAACACAAACCAAGTTTCTTTGAGCAGAAGATTTTTCTAGGTGCATTAAAGCAGGGGTCCCCAAGCCCCAGGCCATGAAATGGTACCGGTTCGTGGCCTGTTAGGAACCAGGCCACACAGCAGGAGGTGAGTGGCAGGCAAGAGAGAAAGGCGCATCTATATTTACAGCTGCTCCCCATCACTCATGTTATGGCCTGAGCTCCCCCCTCCTGTCAGATCATCAGGCATTAGATTCTCATAGGAGCGTGAACCCTACTGTGAACTGCACATGTGAGGGATCTAGGTTGCATGCTCCTTATGAGAATCTAATGCCTGATGATCTGTCACTGTCTCCCATCACCCCCAGATGAGAGTGTCTAGTTGCAGGAAAACAAGCTCAAGTCTCTCACTGATTCTGAATTATGATGAGTTGTAGAATTATTTCATTACATATTACAATGTAATAATAACAGAAAACAAGTGCACAGTGAATGTAATGAGCTTGAATCATCCCAAAAGCATCGCCTCCACCTGCTGCCACCTGCTGGCCTGTAGAAAAATTGTCTTCCATGAAACCAGTCCCTGGTGCTTAAAAGGTTGGGGCCACTGCACTAAAGGACACCATCTGTCATCTTAGGGCACCTGAGTTCATGGTGCCCTATATCCCCCAGCTTTATGGCCCTACATCAATCACCAAGTCCTCTGGTCTCTGACCCATCTCCCTGAATCCATCCTTGTCTTGTCCTCACTTTGAGATTCTAATATGATCCCGTCCCTCTCCCATTTAAGATCCTCCAATACCTTCTCATTTCTCCCAGGATAAAGAGAGAAGCCCACAGGGCTCCTGCATCTCAAGCCTGCAGTTTGTTACCCCAGGGCCTTTGCACAGACAGCTCTCTCTCTCCAGTTCCCTCAGCCTGAAAGAACTGCCGAATCATTCTCTCCCTAATAGTCTATAAGCTTCCAGAGGGCAGGGAGAAGGTCTATTTTTTCTTACCTTTGTAATCTTTGCCATTATATCCATGAGACATGGGTATACCTGTGCACTTACTTATGCACAAGGTAAGTGCACAGGTGTGTGTACAGGTGTATATACAAGTGTGTACATGCACACATACATACTGTACACAGCTAAGGGCAGAATTATTTTTCCTGGTATATTTATCACTGAGAACAATGCCTGGCACATAAGAGTGTTCAATATATTCATGTGGAATGAATAAATATTAGCGGCAACTAACTATTTTTCTTATCAGATAAACACTCGGTGAATAATTATTGAATGAGTTTGATTGGGTGTTCTCTAAGACCCTGAGTGGTCTCTGTCATCTTTCATTCCACAGCCAAGAGGGTACCATTATCTTTTTGCCTTCTTTGGTCCCATTAATCATAACAAATTGTACAAGGGCAAATTGAAGGGCACAGAAGAGAAATTCCAAATCTGCTTATGAACTTGCAGACAATGAGAAATAGTTCCTCACCAGAATGAGTCACCTGAGTGTGGCACACAAATGACACTCAGTAGTTTGTTTGTCACATTCAGTGCAGAAGTGACATCCTGAAGGAGAGGATGAGGAAATTCCAGCCCTTCCTGAACCGAGGCTGGGAAGAAGATTAGCAAATGAGGCACTTGGTTTGGATGTAAAATTTAAGAGGGCACACAAAAAAACCCTCAGTCACAGAGATTATAATAGTGTAATGCATTTTTAAAAATTAACTTTAATTTTAGGTCCAGGGGTACATGTGCAAGTTTATTATATGGGTAAGTATGTGTCATGGGGGTTTGTTGTGCCAATTATTTAGTTACTTAGGTTCTAAGCCTAGTACCCATTAGTTATTTTTCCCTGATTCTCTCCCTCCTCCCACCCTCTATCCTCCAATAAGTGCCAGTGTGTGTTGTTCCTCTCTATGTGTCCATGTGTTCTCATCATTTAGCTCCCACTTATAAATGAGAACATGCAGTATTTGGTTTACTGCTCCTGCATTAGCTTGCTAAGGATAATGGCCTCCTGCTCCATCCATGTTCCTGCAGAGGACATGATCTCATTACTTTTTATATCTCCATAGTATTCCATGGTGTATATGTGCCACATTTTCTTTATCCAGTCTATCATTGAGTATTTAGGTCGATTCCATATCTTTAACGCAATTATTTCTTAAAAATCAGAATTAATACAAAACACCCATGAATAACAAAATACCAAAATTTGGAATGAAAGGAACATCAATATTGATTTTTTTTTGCCTTAAGCTCCAATTTGGCTCATCACAAAAGGGCTACTGATTCTCAGTATTTAAGTTTGATATTTTGTTGTTCATGGATGCTTTACATTAATTTTTTTAAATATTGCATTAAAATACTATTTATCTCTATTACAGAGTTGAATTTTGCACTACAGGTAAATGGTCAACAAATAATAACACACCTCATTTACCATACCCTAATCCTAGCCCAGTTGCCAACTATCACAAAAAATATCCTGTTAAAAACCTTAGCAAGTCCTCCAAATTTTTCCAGCACATTCGGAAAGAAATTAAACACTCCAAGAAAAACAGACCTTTTTTTTTAAAAAAAAAAAAAAAGAAGAAGAAAGAATAGTAAATGTGAAGTATATGTTGATAGTGTACCTCAATGATGTATATTACCCATCCCCCCAAAAAATCTTGGAGTTTAAATCAAAACTATCTACATTAAAATCCGAATAACTATTTTTACAAGGATCTTCCTTGAGTAGCTAATTAAAGAACAACTCATGAAAGTATATTTTATGCTGTAAGGTTTGCTGAGGAAGTATTTTTATTATTATTATTATACTTTAAGTTCTAGGGTACATGTGCACAACCTGCAGGTTTGATACATAGGTATACATGTGCCATGTTGGCTTGCTGCACCCATCAACTCATCATTTACATTAGGTATTTCTCCTAACGCTATCCCTCCCCCAGTCCCCCATCCCCCAACAGGCCCTGGTGTGTGATGTTCCCCACCCTGTGTCCAAGTGATCTCATTGTTCAGTTCCCACCTATGAGTGAGAACAGGCAGTGTTTGGTTTTCTGTCCTTGTGATAGTTCGCTGAGAATGATGGTTTCCAGCTTCATCCACGTCCCCGCAAAGGACATGAACTCATCATTTTTTATGGCTGCATAGTATTCCATGGTGTATATGTGCCACATTTTCTTAATCCAGTCTATCATTGATGGACATTTGGACTGGTTCCAAATCTTTGCTATTGTGAATAGTGCCACAATAAACATACATGTGCATGTGTCTTTATAGTAGCATGATTTATAATCCTTTGGGTATATACCCAGTAATGGGATTGGTGGGTCAAATGATAATTCTAATTCTAGGTCCTTGAGGAATCGCCACACTGCCTTCCACAATGGTTGAACTAATTTACACTCCCATCAATAGTGTAAAAGTGTTCCTATTTCTCAACATCCTCTCCAGCATCTGTTGTTTCCTGACTTTTTAATGATTGCCATTCTAACTAGCATGAGATAGTATCTCATTGTGGTTTTGATTTGCATTTCTCTGATGACCAGTGATGATGAGCATTTTTTTCGTGTGTCTGTTGGCTGCATAGATGTCTTCTTTTGAGAAGTGTCTGTTCATATCCTTCACCCACTTTTTGATGGGGTTGTTTTTTTCTTGTAAATTTGTTTGAGTTATTTGTAGATTCTGGATATTAGTCCTTTGTCAGATGGGTAGATTGCAAAAATTTTCTCCCACTGTGTAGGTTGCCTGTTCACTCTAATGGTAGTTTCTTTTGCTGTGCAGAAGCTCTTTAGTTTAATTAGATCCCATTTGTCTATTTTGGCTTTTGTTGCCATTGCTTTTGGTGTTTTAGTCATGATGTCCTTGCCCATCCCTATGTCCTGAATGGTATTGCTTAGGCTTTCTTCTAGGGTTTTTATGGTTTTAGGTCTAACATTTAAATCTTTAATCCATCTTGAATTGATTTTTGTATAAGGCGTAAGGAAGGGATCCAGTTTCAGCTTTCTACATATGGCTAGCCAGTTTTCCCAGCATCATTTATTAAATAGGGAATCCTTTCCCCACTTCTTGTTTTTTGTCAGGTTTTTCAAAGATCAGATGGTTGTAGATATGTAGTGTTATTTCTGAGGCCTCTGTTCTGTTCCATTGGTCTATATCTCTGTTTTGTTACCAGTACCATGCTGTTTTGTTTACTGTAGCCTTGTAGTATAGTTTGAAGTCAGGTAGTGTGATGCCTCCAGCTTTGTTCTTTTTGCTTAGGATTGTCTTGGCAATGTGGGCTCTTTTTTGATTCCATATGAACTTTAAACTAGTTTTTTCCAATTCTGTGAAGAAAGTCATTGGTAGCTTGATAGGGATGGCATTGAATCTATCAATTACCTTGGGCAGTATGGCCATTTTCATGATATTTATTCTTCCTATGCATGAGCATGGAATATTCTTCCATTTGTTTGTGTCCTCTTATTTTCTTGAGCAGTGGTTTGTAGTTCTCCTTGAAGAGGTCCATCACATCCCTTGTAAGTTGGATTCTTAGGTGTTTTATTGTCTTTGTAGCAATTGTGAATGGGAGTTCACTCATGATTTGGCTGTTTGTCTGTTAATGGTGTACAGGAATGCTTGCGATTTTTGCACATTGATTTTGTATCCTGAGACTTTTCTGAAGTTGCTTATCATCTTAAGGAGATTTGGGGCGGTGATGATGGGCTTTTCTAAATATACAATCATGTCATCTGCAAACAGGGACAATTTGACTTCCTCATTTCCTAATTGAATACCCTTTATTTCTTTCTCTTGCCTGATTGCCCTGGCCAGAACTTCCAACACTATGTTGAATAGGAGTGGTGAGAGAGGGCATCCCCGTCCTGTGCAGGTTTTCAAAGGGAATGCTTCCAGTTGTTGCCCATTTGGTATGATATTGGCTGTGGGTTTGTCATGAATAGCTCTTATTATTTTGAGATATATTCTATCAATACCTAGTTTATTGAGAGTTTTTAGCATGAAGGGCTGTTGAATTTTGTCAAAGGCCTTTTCTGCATTTATTGAGACAATCAGGGGGTTTTTGTCATTGGTTATGTTTATGTGATGGATTACGTTTATTGATTTGCTCATGGTGAACCAGCCTTGCATTCCAGGGATGAAGCTGACTTGATCATGGTGGATAAGCTTTTTGATATGCTGCTGGATTCGGTCTGCCAGTATTTTATTGAGGAATTTTGCATTCATGTTCATCAGGGATATTGGTTTAAAATTCTTTTTTTTTTTTGTGTCTCTGCCAGGCTTTGGTATCAGGATGATGTTGGCCTCATAAAACGAGTTAGGGAGGATTCCCTCTTTTTCTATTGATTGGAATAGTTTCAGAAGGAATGGTACCAGCTCCTCTCTGTACCTCTGGTAGAATTCAGCTGTGAATCTCTCCGGTCCTGGACTTTTTTTGGTTGGTAAGCTATTAATTATTGCCTCAATTTCAGAGCCTGTTATTGGTCTATTCAGAGATTCAACTTCTTCCCGGTTTAGTCTTGGGAGGTTGTATGTGTCGAGGAATTTATCCATTTCTTCTAGATTTTCTAGTTTATTTGCATAGAGGTGTTTATAGTATTCTCTGATGGTAGTTTGTATTTCTGTGGGAAAAGTGGTGATATTCTCTTTATCATTTTTATTGCATCTATTTGATTCTTCTCTCTTTTCTTCTTTATTAGTCTGGCTAGAAGTCTATCATTTTTGTTGATCTTTTCAAAAAACCAGCTCCTAGATTCATTAATTTTTTGAAGGGTTTTTTTGTGTCTCTATCTCTTTCATTTCTGCTCTGATCTTAGTTATTTCTTGCCTTCTGCTAGCTTTTGAATTTGCTTGCTCTGGCTTCTCTAGTTCTTTTAATTGTGATGTTAGGGTGTAGATTTTAGATCTTTCCTGCTTTCTCTTGTGGGCATTTAGTGCTATAAATTTCCCTCTACACACTGCTTCAAATGTGTCCCAGAGATTCTGGTACATTGTGTCTTTGTTCTCATTGGTTTGAAAGAACATCTATATTTCTGCCTTCATTTCGTTATTTACCCAGTAGTCACTCAGGAGCAAGTTGTTCAGTTTCCATGTAGTTGTGCAGTTTTGAGTGAGTTTCTTAATCCTGAGTTCTAATTTGATTGCACTGTGGTCTGAGAGACAGTTTGTTGTGATTTCTGTTCTTTTACATTTGCTAAGGAGAGCTTTACTTCCAACTATGTGGTCAATTTTAGAATAAGTGCAATGTGGTGCTGAGAATAATATATATTCTGTTGATTTGGGGTGGAGAGTTCTGTAGATGTCTATTAGGTCTGCTTGGTGCAGAGCTGAGTTCAATTCCTGGATATCCTTGTTAACTTTCTGTCTCATTGATCTGTCTAATATTGACAGTGGGGTGTTAAGGTCTCCCATTATTATTGTGTGGGAGTCTAAGTCTCTTTGTAGGTCTCTAAGGACTTGCTTTATGAATCTGGGTGCTCCTGTATTGGGCGCATATATATTTAGGATAGTTAGCTCTTCTTGTTGAATTGATCCATTTACGATTATGTAATAGCCTTCTTTGTCTCTTTTGATCTTTGTTGGTTTAAAGTCTGTTCTATCAGAGACTAGGATTGCAACCCCTGCTCTTTTTCGCTTTCTATTTGCTTGGTAGATCTTCCTCCATCCCTTTATTTTGAGCCTATGTGCATCTTTGCCCATGAGATGGGTCTCCTGAATACAGCACACTGATGGGTCTTGGCTCTTTATCCAATTTGCCAGTTTGTGTCTTTTAACTGGGGCATTTAGCCCATTTACATTTGAGATTAATATTGTTATGTGTGAATTTGATCCTGTCATTATGATGTTTGCTAGTTATTTTGCCCATTAATTGATGCAGTTTCTTCATAGCATCAATGGTCTTTACAATTTGGCCTGTTTTTTCAGTGGCTGGTACCAGTTGTTTCTTTCCATGTTTAGTGCTTCCTTCAGGAGCTCTTGTAAGGCAGGCTTGGTGGTGACAAAATCTCTCAGCATTTGCTTGTCTGTAAAGTATTTTATTTCTCCTTCACTTATTAAGCTTAGTTGGGCTGGATTTGAAATCCTGGGTTGAAAATTCTTTTTTTTAAGAATGTTGAATATTGGCCCCCACTCTCTTCTGGCTTGTAAGGGTTTCTGCTGAGAGATCTGCTGTTAGTCTGATGGGCTTTCCTTTATGGGTAACTTGACCTTTCTCTATGGCTGCCCTTAACACTTTTTCCTTCATTTCAACCTCGGTGAATCTGACAATTATGTGTCTTGGAGTTGCTCTTCTTGAAGAGTATCTTTGTGGTGTTCTCTGTATTTCTTGAATTTGAATGTTGGCCTGCCTTGCTATGTTGGGTAAGTTCTCCTGGATAATATCATGAAGAGTATTTTCCAACTTGGTTCCATTCTCCCCATCACTGTCAGGTACACCAATCAAACATAGATTTGGTCTTTTCACATAGCCCCATATTTCTTGGAGGCTTTGTTCGTTTCTTTTTACTCTTTTTTCTCTAACCTTGTCTTCTCACTTTATTTTATTAATTTGATCTTCAATCACTGATACTCTTTCTTCCACTGGATGGAATTGGCTATTGAAGCTTGTGCATGCGTCACGAAGTTCTTGTGCCATGGTTTTCAGCTCCACCAGGTCATTTAAATCTTCTCTACACTGTTTATTCTAGTTAGCCATTCTTCTAATCTTTGTTCAAGGTTTTTAGCTTCCTTGCGATGGGTTCGAACATGCTGAGGAAGTATTTTACACACCCAGATGACAGAAATTCTCATTTGAGAATAATAGTTTTAGTGGCAGAATTTATAGTCTTCTCATAATCTATCTTAACGTTTAAGAATTGAAACTAGGGCAATCTGAAGTTTAAGAGAACTTTCAGGTTGCACTGTTTTTTGTCATTGTTGTGAAAGTTGAAGTTTTCCAAATTGTCCACCCAAAGGTTGATCAAGATTTACATTCCCAGTTACCTACAAAAGTGTCTATGATTTCATGTTTTCTTTGTTTTTATGTTTATGTATAAGTGGATCTCCCCAACTATTATTTGTTTTATTAAAAGCTGCCTCCTCTTATTCATATTATCATATGGACAGCTTGTGTCAACTCCTCCTTCTCTAAACCTTGGCATGTTTCTTGTCTTACAGACATAATTACCACTTATTTTCATACGTGTGGGCCTTGCCTCTCCAATTAGTTTGCAAGCATTTTGTGGATTAAAAGGTTTAAGTTCTTTTATAGCCAACTTACACTGGTATTAAAACAAAGTGTTAACAAGGTGTTTGTAGTACACTATTAGTATACTAATACTAAATGTTTAGTAGTAGTGTACTAATACTAATACTAATACTAAATGTTTAGTATTAGTGTACTAATACTAATACTAAATGATCTCTAAATGTTTCCATTTATTTTTAAATTGAAAAACCGAGAATGCAAAATTAATAATCATGAATTATAATATTTCTGCTTTGTTCCTCATTCTAGTTAACATACAAAACATTCACTTAGAAATTGCATTGAAGAGATTTTTAAAAATCTACTGTGTGAGAATTTTGCAGATTTTTAATGTAAGTGAAAGAGAATCTCTTTTTTTGGCAAATGAAAGGAATATAAAACAACAGATTGACTTTCTGGGCATGAACCTCAGCATGATAAAAATAAGAGTTACATATTGTGGACAAGAAGAAAAAAAAATCCCAAATTCTCATGAATCATGTGTAATGTTCGAGTGCTAAACTATTGAGACTTCATCACTGGAAAATAGTAAGCAAAAGTTGTACATTTGATTTTCATCAATTTCTTTTTCTCATCTAGCTTTACCAAACATCTTATGTGGAATATTCCATGCCTTTTATCTGTTTTAATAATCTACTTCTACCACGTTTTATTTTTGGTTAAATGTGTGAAAGCAGAACCTAGGATAGATATTCTAGGCTGATCTGGAAGGTAAGCCCAACACTAGACTGGTGTCACTGGCTCCTAATTTATGTCTGGGGGCATAGAATCTTCTTTTGACGCATCCTATAATTCCTTACAATGATAGATATGCATATGTCAGCAATATGCATTGCTCTCAGTTCCAGGGTATTTATTTGAATTATTTCTCCACTGGGCTGTTGGCCATTCTTTCTCTGTACAAAGATCCTCTTTTGTTTTATTGTAGTGCATAATTCTCTCACTCTTGTTCCACTCTCTTGCACACATTGTCACATGTGTAACTTTATGATCTATTCTGATCTTTGTGATCTGTTTATTCAAGATCTATTTATTTAAGATTTATTTATGATATATTATTTAAGATCTTTATTATCTATTCTGCATACATGTATTAAGTATCTATCTACATAACCATGATAACTACATAGATCCAATGGCCATGAGCATCTCCTCTTTTGCACCCATTTGAAAGTTCTTGTGGGTTAGGAGTATGATTGTTGGTGATAGCCAGTTTCTTTCCATCTTGCTATATGGCTTTCCAAAGTGATCGTTGATGGTAAATTGCTAACAGCTCACTGATCAGCTGGCTGTATTTTGAATGGTGCTGCAGGCAACAGCATATCCCCAATGAAAATCTGCACATAGGCTCAAGAGTCATTGGGAATAGCCCCTTGGTATGCTCAAGCCATTGGCTGTTGAGAATGATTCTACTCTGACACACATTAAGGTGCAGTCTAGTTACCAACTCTATATTCATGTTCTGTGTGCGTATGCACAGTGAATCATGCTTTTGATACACGCCCAAGCCAATATGGTACATACAGCTGCACAACTTCTTTGTTCTCCTAGCTTGGCCAAACGTCTGTTTCTAGGCTGGCTTATCTGGGTGTCCTCAGTTATTTACAAGCTAAATTCAATCCCGCCTGTCAAGAGCCTCTCTGTCTTGACTAAGAATTTAGGAACCTAAAGCAGAGCTGGGAAATAAGGAGAATTGGAAGGATTCCTAAAATTGAAAAAAAATGAAATCTCCTCCTGTTTCTGTTTTCTAATATGTTGTGGACTAATGGATGGGTGAGCCACAGTGTGAATATTAAAGGCACCTGCATGGACCTAAATTGGAAGACAAACTTTGCCTTAGGTTCTAGGGCCACCATCCTCTGTCCCCATATGTTCCTACAATGACAAACAACAGAAAACATATTTGTATGGAATATACAGGAAAGATTCAAATGTCATTGTCCAAAACAAGCAACATGGTTACATTTCACTTCCAGTGGACATGAAACACCAGGTGCTTCCAAAAGAGATTTAGAATATTTGCAAACAGGCTTCATGACTACTTAATTGTGTTTCTCTTTTAATTTTTCTTAGGAGGTTTTACTTATTTACTTATTTGTAGAAATACAAGTTTATATTTTAACTAATTGACTGTATTGAATGTTTTTCTTTTGCAGTTAAGTTTTTTGTGTTTTATGTAAGCAAGCCTTTCTTACTTGGAAGTCATAAAAATATTCCTATCTGTTGACTTCTAAATATTTTGCAGTTTTGTCTTTTACATTGAACCCTATGGGAGTCATTTTAATGTACGGTGTGAGAAAATGATTTTTATTTTTTTCCACATATAGTGAATTGCTACAGCAACAATTGTTAAGTGTTTCTCTTCTCAACCCTTGACTTTGTGAATTCTTGCTATAAGTTTGTCTAGGCTGCAGTGTAAGGTTGTTCAAATTTGAAATAAACAGTGTAGGGTGGAGTATTGTATAAATACACTACAATGCAAATAATGTTCTCTAGAGTTTGGCTATGCAGGTTCCTTAGGGTTTTGCTATGATTTTAACATTCCCTTCAAAACTTGTGTTGAAATTTAATTGTCATTGTGATGGTACTTAGAGCTCAGACCTTTGAATGGTGATTAGATCATAAGAGCTCCACCTTCATGCAAGGACCAATGTCATTACTGGAGAAGTGGGCTCCTTATCATAGAAATGAGTTTTAATAAAAGTGAGCTCTGCCTTGTCTTCCTCTCTCAGTCTTCCCCTGTCTTGCCCTTCTGCCTTCCACCACGGGATGACACAGAATGAAGGTCCTTGCCAGATGCTGGTGCCTTGCTCTTGAAGTCCCCGGTCTCCAGAACCATGAGCCACGTTAGCTTCTATTGTTTATAAATTACCCAGTCTGTGGTATTCTGTTATAGCAACACAAAACAGACTAAGACAGGTTGTCTGTTTCTTTATTTGGCTTTGCTTTGTTTGTTTTTACATTCACTTAGGGGTACCTTCATAATTTTACTGTTCATTTTCTATACTCTTAAGTTGGATGATTATTTATTAAGTTTTGATTTATTTTCTTCTCTTTTTCTAACATAACCATTTTGGTCTATAAATTTCCCTCTAATTTTGTTTTAGTGAAATTTACTGATTTTCATATGTGATACATTTATTTAGTCCTAATTATTTTCTCATTGTCATTACTATTTCCCTTTTTACCCATGAATATGTATCATTATATTTTAATTGTGAAAAATAAGATAATTTAATTATATTGTCACTTGATTTCAAATTTTATTTTATTGTGTTCAGAGAATGTTATCTGCTTGACTTTTGTTGTTTCAATGTGTTGAGATTTACCATAGCAAATATGTTCATTTTGTGTTAAAATCATCAATATCTCTTTTAAATATTTTATTTTGAAAAAGTTCGAACTTACAGAAAGTTCATATATAATCTTCATTCAATTTTCCCTAATATTTACAACTTATATAACTGTAGGATCATTGTCAAAATCAGGACACTAACAATGGTGTCCTATTTTGACAATGAACACTAACTATTAATTAAACCACAGACCTTAACATTTCACCAGTTTTCCCCTAATATCTTTTTAATTTCTAGGATCCAATCCAGAATCTCACACTGCATTTTGTTTTTGTATATGTGTATTCTCCTGCAATTTGTGTTTCCTTATTCTACTCTAATTTATTTCCTTGTCTTTTATGTCCTTAATACTTTTGGTGAGTATTGGTCAGGTATTTTGTAGACTGTCTCTCAGTTTGGGTTTGTCTTAAGATTTCTCATAATTAGTTTGAAGTTATGCATGTGATGTTGTGTCTTCAGTGCATCCTACCAGGATACAATGTTTTTAAAGGAGAACCTTTTTATTTTCAAGAGTATAACAAAACTTTGTTTATATTGCCTCGTTCCCTCTTGTATTGTATAATTTTACTTTTTACTCCATGTCCTGAGTTATTAAAAAAGGTAATGTTGGCTGGGTGTGGTAGCTCATGCCTGTAATCCCAGCACTTTGGGAGGCTGAGGCGGGAGGACCACAAGGTCAAGAGATTGAGACCATCCTGGCCAACATGATGAAACCCCCGTCTCTACTAAAAATACAAAAATTAGCTGGGGGTGGTGGCGTGTGCCTGTAGTCCCAGCTGCTTGGGAGGCTGAGGCAGGAGAATCGCTTGAACCCAGGAGGCAGAAGTTGCAGTGAGTCAGGATCACGCCACTGCACTCCAGCCTGGTGACAGAGCGAGACTCCATCTCAAAAAAAAAAAAAAAAAGGTAATGTGAATTTTTAAAATATCTTCTTGTTCTTCTGATTTACTTGTTTTTGCAACATTTTTATTTACATACAAGATAATAATATTTTTATATTTTCCTGATGAATAAAATGTCTTTTTTGAATGTGGTATGTAGTGCCCTTCTCTGTCCCTATTAGTGAGATTTGCCTTGAAGTCTCTTTTCTCTGATAGTAATACATTTGCAGTAGATATATTTATTTTAATAATTATCTAGTACATATTTGTCCATTATTTACATTCCATTCTAGTAAGCTACACCTTTGTATTTGTAAAGTGTACTTTATTTATATAATTATATGTATAATTATTCCTGAGTCAATAAAACCCCTCTATAATGCAACTGTGCTCTAAAAATCTCATATGAACGGAATGTCTGTGGGATACGCATGTTCTTCAGAGTTTAAATAATGTCCCAGGTAAGTGTGAGTTCCTAATGAGACATGTTTTAGAAAAAGGTTCTATAACCTTCCCACTCCTGATGGTGATTTGCCATCAGTGGGTAGCGGTTTACTCCAGATTAAATAACAATGGTGGAAGCTCTGGGTCTGTGGCTGGCTAGGAGAGTACCACTGAGTCCTGTAGTCATCCAAATAATTGGTGCTCAATTGGATGTTTAAAGATTTATATACAGTTTCTTGCTATTTTTTGCTCTTAATTATCCCCCATAAAATATTATGTTTCAAGACATATTTATTACTTATAGAGATGTGACACATTTTTGTTGTGATAAATCATAATTAATAAAAATACAATGAAAGCTCAGAAGAAAATGTTAACATATGAGTCACTACTATTTTAGGACTCAAAAAAGGTAAATTTTCAATTTCTATACTTATGTGAATATAGGAAAGGACATTATTATAATCAATATGTTTTCAAGAAATCTATTACATTGAGGTTAAAATTCTAGTCACTATGATATGAAAATACAGTTGGATACATTTGTAAGAACAATGTAAGAATTTTATTTTAATATGTCAAAGTTATACACAACTGAAAATTATGTTGTTTTCAGACATTTAAATTCATAATACAAAAATTTAAATTCTAACTTAAAATGTATGCAGGTGAATAATGAGAGAATATTCCAGACCAATATTAGTTATGAATACTGATGCTTAAGTACTAAATAAAATATTGTCAAATAGAATCTAATATCACATTGCAAAAAATGCCATGACCAAGTGGGACTCATGCTAGAAATGCAAGCCAGAATGTAAAACATCTCCACTGCTATTCAACATTATGCTGAAGGTGTTTTCTAAACAAGGAAATAAAATAAACCAATTAGAGGCATAGGGACTAGAAACAAATTAATTCCTATTATTTTTCAGATGATATCTGGAAAGCTTTAAAGAATTAATGTTCAAATTAATTCACAAAATAATATAATTCAGTAAAATTAGCAATAAAAGTAGCATATGTAAGTCATTAATATAACCCTAAAATAAAAAATTATAGAGTATTTAGCATAGAGAAAAGTCCATGTACAATTACACCAAAGAAGATGACATACTACTTAAGAATAAACATAGTAAGAACTGTGCAAACTCTATATAATTTTTAAAAACCTTTAAAATCTCCTGAAAGAAATAAAAGTAGTAGCAACAAAAGGAAAATTATCTTTGAATAGGATGGCTCAAAAATGTAAAGAGGTAAATTCTAAGTGGGTGAATTTATAAAAGTAATGTTATCAAAAATTTTGAAAATTACAAACTGTCTTATGCAGTAGTTGACATGGAAGTTCATGTGGAGTAACCAGCAGGCAAGAATAGCCAGAAAAACCCTTAGTAGGGTCAAGCCCTTTCAGATTTTAAACACATTATTAAGCATCTATAATGAAAATAATATGTTACAGGTGCATGAGAAGACAGAAAGACTAGAGGAATAGAAGAGAACATCTAGAAACAGGTAGAGGTACAGAAGGAAGTTTAGTATACAATTAAGGTGGTATCTCAATTATTATTATTTCAATCCATTATTGCCCATCTCAAACCACTGGGCAATAATGGATTTTTTAAAGAAGGGTCTCACTCTGTTGCCCAGGCTGGAGTGCAGTGGCTCGATCATGGCTCACTGCAGCCTTGGTCTCCAGGCTCAAGCAATCCTCCTGACTCAGCCTCCAGAGTATCTGGGACTATAGGCAAGCACTACCACGCCTGGCTACTTTATCAGGTTTATTTTTAATTTAGAGACAGGGTCTCAATATGTTTCTTAGATGGGTCTTGAACTCCTGAGCTCAAGCCATTCCACTGCCTCAGCCTCCTAAGTAGCTGGGACTACAGGTGCACACCCCAGTGTCTGAAATAATGGAGTTTTAAGTAAATGTTGGTGGGGCCACCTGGAAAATGATATATTTAGATCCATAGCTTATTTATACACAGGAATAAACTCCAAATGAATCATGTATCTAAACATACATGCACATACACATGTTTAGGGTTATGCACAATAACATACATACAGCCATGTAAGTACTAGAAGAAAAATGAATTAATTCTTCTATAATCTCGGTGTGGAGAAAGGTTTCTAAATACCACTCAAAATCCAAATGCAATCAAATATACAAAATTTGAATATATAATTTTTAAAAAAATTTGCTGGGCAAACAGTGCAATTAAAAAGTCATGAGAAATATAGAGATGTACCATATAAGAATATTTCAGTCAATGACAGACCACATATTTGACAGTGGTCCCATGAGATTATAATACCGTATATGTAGCCTACCTTACCTAGGTTTGGATACGTTTACGTGCACAAATATCACATGTAACATGTGTTACAGTTGCCTAGAGTATTCAGTGCAGTCGCAGGTTGCACAGGAGTGTAGCAGGCTACACTATACAGCCCAGGTATGCAGTTACCTGTGCCATCCGGGTTTGGGTACATGCACTCTAGGATGATTGTACAAGGGCCAAATCACCCAAGGATGCATTTCTCAGGAAGTGTTCCCAGCACAGAATTGTATAAGCTGCCTCATAGATAAAGGGGCTAACGTTAACACATTTTTTTAAAAAATTGAAAATGGAAGGAAAAAAAATTAAAAACATTCATGAAGAAGAAGTCCAAGTAAACTGATTGTAAAATGAGCACAACAGGAAACACAGACAGCATTCCTCCCCTATCGTACTGGGGGGAAAAATTAAAAGTTTTGCCACACATGAACTTTGGGAGGCATTGTTATGCATTCTCAGATGGGCTGAAACTTTTCCTGAAGGAGGCTTGGATACACATGTGTATAAAGATATGTGTATGTATTTGTGTACATATTTATGAAAATAAAAATATACTTTTATTATGAGCAATCTCCCTTCTAAGATGACTGAGGTGATGAAGAGATCAGTCCAGGAAAAGCAATCAATGACTGAGTCACTCCAGGGAACATAATCAATAACCGAGTCTGTCCAGGGAAAATAGTTGATGATCTAGGGATTCCAGGGAAAAGAGGTGATTACACAACAGTTCAGGGAAAAGAAGAGATGACCGAGTCACTCCAGGGAAAATACTGATGACAAAAAGAAGAGGAGATGACCTCAGCCCAGGGAACACAGCCTCTGACAAAGTCACAACAAGGGAAATAAATAGTTGATGAGGTGGCAGGGCATGATCTCTTCAGTTCATTTAAAAAAGACAGTTACCAAGCCACACCAGAAAAAATAGTGATCATAAGTCATTCCAGAGATTGGAAAATAGTGATCATGAGTCATTCCAGAGATTAGAGTCTATGACTGAATTAGTCCAGGGAAAGCATTGATGATAGGAAGGCATGGAGATGCCCTCAGCGTGGAAAATAGTGAATGACTGAGTTGTTCCAAGTAAAACAGGAAATGAGGGCAAATGACTGAGTCAATCCAGGGAAAAGAGTTGAATACCAGACAGTCCAGGGCACAAATCATTTCAGGGTAGAGTCAGTCCAGGGAAATGAGTTGAATACCAAGTTAATCCAGGGAAACAAGTTGAATATGGTGTCAATCCAGGGAAACCAGCTGAGTACCAAGTCAATCCAGGGAAACCAGGTGAGTACCGAGTGAAATCAGGGAAATGACTTGGGTACCAAATCATTCCAGGGAAATGAATTGAGTACCCAGTCAATCCAGGAAAAAGAGTTAATGACTGAATTAATCCAGGAAAGAGTTGATGACCAATCAGTCAAGGGAAATCAGTTGAGTACCAAGTCAATCCAGGGAACACAGTTGATGACCGAGTAAATCCAGGGAAAAGAGTTGAATACCAGACAGTCCAGGGCACAAATCATTTCAGGGTAGAGTCAATCCAGGGAAATGAGTTGAATACTAAGTTAATCCAGGGAAACAAGTTGAATATGGTGTCAATCCAGGGAAACCAGCTGAGTACCAAGTCATTCCAGGGAAACCAGTTGAGTACCGAGTCGAATCAGGGAAATGAGTTGGGTACCAAATCATTCCAGGGAAATGAGTTGAGTACCCAGTCAAACTAGGAAAAAGAGTTAATGACTGAATTAATCCAGGGGAAATCATTGAGTACCAAGTCAGTCCAGGGAACACAGTCAATGACTGAGTAAATTCGGGGAAAAGAGTTGATGACCAATCAGTCCAGGGAAAACAGTTGAGTACCAAATCATTCCAGGGACAACAGTCGATGACAGAGTCAGTCCAGGCAAAAGAGTCAATGACCAAATCAATTCAGGGAAAATAATTGACCACCAAGTCACTCCAGGGGACACAGTTGATGGTGAACTGAGTCAATCTAGAGAAAAAATTGATGATGAAATGACAGGGAGATATCCAGGAGAAACAGTGAATGACTGTGTCACTCTAAGGAAAACAGTTGTTTAGAGGATGACAGGAAGTGATTGCCTCAGACCTGGGAAGACAGCCGACACTTGAGTCACTCCAAGGATAACAGTCAATCACTGAGTCAGTAGAGGGAACACAGCCCAGGACAGAGTTGGTCCAGCAGAAACAATTGATGACCAATGACTGGGTATTCCCCTCATTCCAGGGAAAGCAGTGAATGACTGAGTGGCTCCAAAGGAAACAGCTACATGATGGCAGACAGTGATGGTCTCACTCCAGGGGACACAGTTTCTGATAGAGATACATAAATATTAAGCATGCATTTAATAAAGAGACAAAAGCACACTGTGTAAACCAAACTCCTACCAAAGTAGAGAGCACAGGCTTCACCAGAGAGTTTCCTGTGTCAGTTTTCAGTAACATCCACAACTGCCCCAGCAAGCACTATGCTGACCTGATATTTTTCCAACAGGTATTGTTTCGCCTGTTCTAGACACTCATAAAGATGGAATCCTACAGTGGATGGTCATTGGTCAAGTCTTTATTCATTCAGCATATTTTTAATAAAATAATCCATGTCCTGTGTATCAACAGTTTGTGTCCCTTCATTGCCAAGTGTACTAAAATAGCAAAGTTTGTTTTCCCTTTCTCCTGTTCATAGATACCTGGGCCAGTTCCATTTTTTAACCTATTATAAATAAAGCTACTTTTAATTTTCTTGTACTAGTCTTTTTGGATATAAGTTTTCATTTATCTTGGGTAAATAGGAGTGGAATGGCTAGGTCTTGGGTCATATCTAGAAGTTTGTGTAATTTCCAGCAGTTTTCCCAAGTCATTGTACCATTCTACACTCACTAAATGTATATAAAAGTTCCTTTTGCATGCGGGCACGGTGGCTCACTCCTGTAATCCCAGGACTTTGGGAGGCTGAGGCAGGCAGATCACCTGAGGTCAGGAGTTTGAGACTAGCCTGGCCAACATGGTGAAACCCCCAACTCTGCTAAAAAAAAGTACCAAAAAAAACTCCTTTTGCTTCATGTCATCGTGAACATTGACATTGTCAGTCTTTTCAATTTTAATGTTGGGATGTTGGGTGTCTAGTGGAATCTTGTTGCATATACCTGATGACCAAGGAAGCTGAGTTATTTTCCATGTGCATATTGGCCATTTATTTATGTTTTTACGAGAGTTGTTTAATTTTTTTGCCTTTTTAATGCAATAATTTGTCTTTTCATCACGGAGCTGTAAAACTTGCTCATAGATCATAGTTCTCAGTCTTTTATCCACAGTTTATTTGGTGAGTATTTTCTCTCAGTCTTTGTCTTGAAGCTGTTGATGACTCCTGTGTATTATGAGATCTCTGCACTCTGGCTGGTGTGAACAAAAACTGTTTTCATTCCGGTGGGAATTCAGGGACTCATTCAGTGGACTTCTGTTGGTTCTCTACAATATTGTAGAGATCTGAACAGAGAGGGTGGCTAGAGACTGCTCTGTAGATCCCAGGGGCTATTTCTTTGTAGTTATCCTTCCCCTCCAGCACTGTGCCTTGCAAATCTCAGCAACCTCAGCCTCCCAACAGTTTTAACTTGGGTCTCTGTGTCATCAGTTCAGCAAAATCACCAGCTATTTAGCTTTCTCCTCCTTGCGTTGAAGCGTAGAAAGTACCCTAGGCAATAAGCTGGGGCCATGTGAGTGCTGACCTTTGGTGTTCTTCATCTCAAAGATCACCATCATGTTTCCTCTTGTCCATAGTCTGAAAACCATAGTTTCATATATTTCCAGCTAATTGTTTACAGTGTTATAGCAATTCCCTTAGTTGTTAATCTTTCTTGAGGAGAAGTAGAGTGTTCCTAATTCCTTCATTATGTTTCTCTTTCTGTTGCAAATGTGGATCAAAAGTGCTAAAATTTACTTTGTATAAATCAATTCTACAATTATAATGTTCTTCTAGAATTGAATTCTTCATCTTAAACTTCTACTCTTCTCCTTTACTCAATATATACATCTATATAACTGGTGACTCTTCAATTTTCTTCCATCTCAACACAGAGCTCAAGTCATGGCCCAACCCTTTGTGGATACTCAGTGAATATTGCTGAACTACTGAGAGCTGTTAACTTAAGGCCATCAATTTACCTGTCAGCAATCCAGTTTTATTTTTCCTTTTAATTTCTTTTTCTTTTACCCATGTTCCCTTCTCCTGCCAGCAAATCTATTATCTCTGCATTTTATGTAGGTATTCAAACACTTTTCTTCATTATGTAAAGTTGCAAATTGTGTTTCCTGCTGCTTTTTTTTTCTTTGCACTGACTATGAATCCTTTTATTAGCATCTATCCCCCATGACTTTTACATTTTGTACTATTTCGTGCGACAGGCACAAATCACATGGCCTAGACCTTTTCAGAGAGTAAGAAAAATTAAATTTTCCTTATACTGTGTTTTTTGTGCATCAACTGATTAAAGTGTTGTCTCTCCTTTTTATCCTTAAATGTGTATGTAAGTGATTACATGTGAATAACTTGCATTTATAACTTCTCAAAATATAATTTACAGCTTCTTGACTACAAAATTGAGGCCTTGAAATTCTGTGGTGTTGGAGGCTTAGTAGACATCTTTTCTTGTCCAATGTAACAATAAAAATGCCTTCCACTAACAACAAAAGGCCCGAAATAAAATGACTAGAAATATAAGAAAAATGACTGAAAATTAGTTTACACAACAAAAGGGAAGATAAAAAGGTGACTGCAGGATCAACAATTTCATGTGTTCAGTTTTCTTCTAATAGTATATATATTTTCATTAATCATCAAACCCATGTGTAATTTGCTTGTAAATATTATTGCCTGTAACAATGCAGGTATAAAGAATTTTTTCCGTGATAGAGCTACTTATCAATGAGATCAATCATATCAGTTTGTTTCCACTGAATTATACTGTTACCTTGATTACATATGTATTTAATATATATGTTATTTATTTAATAAGTATATATATGTACGTATGTGTAAGCACATACATATATCAGTAATCTCTTCAGGTTAATTAATATATTTATCCATTTCTTCACCAATATTATCTGCTTTAAATAGCAAGGACTTCATGGTAAGTGTTCATTTCTGCTGAATTATGCACATGCACACATGCACAGAGGCACACACTCGTAGACATCATGGTACAAACACCATTATTTTTCACAAGACCTTTCGCTCTTAAGGTAAGCTAACTAAGATTCTTATTGGAACGTTAAGAATATGTAATCAATTTCCTCTCCTTCTCCCCACTCATTGGGATTTTTATTGGAATGCATCTAGTTTACATATTTATGTATTTATAAAATTAAATATTCAGATCCAGGACAATGAACTATCTCTACATATGTTCAGGTTTTGTATTTTGTACTTAATAAGATTGTCCAGATTTCTGCATATAAATTCTAAATCTTTTTTATTAGAATACTCTCCATGAATTAATTATTTTCAACATTATTATGAGTTTTTTTTTAATTCCTTAAAGAGATTATTATCACCATGGGGTAAAAACTATTGACTTGTGTGTTTAACTTGTGTTGATGTTTCTAATTCAACCTGACAAGGTTTACTTAATTCTAGTTAGTTTTTATCAGTTTCCAAAAATACTCTGCAAATATAAATAATTTTGCCTCACGTTCGAATCTTGCCATAAATTTTATCTCCTTCTTTTGTGTTTTATCATCTAAAGTAAACCAAAAAGTTGATAATAGTGATGACAACTAATATCTCATTTCTGTACTTAACTGTAAAATAAATTTTCCAGAATGTTGCTGTTAGACTGATGATTATTATCAGTAAATAATATTTATCATATTTAAGCAGCTTCTTTCTATATCTATTTCACTTAGATTTTTTATTTGTAAGGGCTGTTTTATCTACCAAACACCTTTCTGGCACCCATTGATGTAGTTATGTGTTTTTTCTCTTTCAATTTTTGTTATCAATTATGCTAATGTAATTGCTGATGTTGAGCCCTTTATCATTTATGGAATAAATTTTACTTGATTATAATATATTATTCTTTGGAGCTAGACTTGCGTAATGTCTGCCAACATTTTATTCAGAATTTTTCATTTGTGTTCATAATAAAAAATAATTTATTTATTTTCTTTTAATCTTACCATCTGATTTTTCATCAATGTTATACTCATGTATAAAACGAATTTGGATAGTTTACGTATTTTCTATTGTCTAGAATATTTTAAACCAGTGCTTCTCAAACTTAAGCATGCACAAGGCACCTAGAGAGCTTTTTAAATTACAGATTTCTGCTCCCATCCCCAGTGCTGTGTTTCAACTCAGTTATCCCCATGCGGGTCCTGAGGCTATGATTTCTAACTAGCTCCCAGTTGAGGCTGATACTTTTGGTTGACCAGCACTCTGTAGCACATATAGAAATACTGGTACACCCATTTTGTAGGTTGCCTGTTCGCTCTGATGGTAGTTTCTTTTGCTGTGCAGAAGCTCTTTAGTTTAATTAGATCCCATGTGTCAATTTTGGCTTTTGTTGCCATTGCTTTTGGTGTTTTAGACATGAAGTCCTTGCCCATGCCTATGTCCTGAATGGTAATGCCTAGGTTTTCTTCTAGGGTTTTTATGGTTTTAGGTCTAACGTTTAAGTCTTTAATCCATCTTGAATTAATTTTTGTATAAGGTGTAAGGAAAGGATCCAGTTTCAGCTTTCTACATATGGCTAGCCAGCTTTCCCAGCACCATTTATTAAATAGGGAATCCTTTCCCCATTGCTTGTTTTTGTCAGGTTTGTCAAAGATCAGATAGTTGTAGATATATAGCGTTATTTCTGAGGGCTCTGTTCTGTTCCATTGATCTATATCTCTGTTTTGGTACCAGTACCATGCTGTTTTGGTTACTATAGCCTTGTAGTATAGTTTGAAGTCAGGTAGCGTGATGCCTCCAGCTTTGTTCTTTTGGCTTAGGATTGACTTGGCGATGCGGGCTCTTTTTTGGTTCCATATGAACTTTAAAGTAGTTTTTTCCAATTCTGTGAAGAAAGTCATTGGTAGCTTGATGGGGATGGCATTGAATCTATCAATTACCTTGGGCAGTATGGCCATTTTCATGATATTGATTCTTCCTACCCATGAGCATGGAATGTTCTTCCATTTGTTTGTATCCTCTTTTATTTCACTGAGTAGTGGTTTGTAGTTCTCCACAAAATGGGAGAAAATTTTCGCAACCTACTCATCTGACAAAGGGCTAATATCCAGAATCTATAATGAACTCAAACAAATTTATAAGAAAAAAACAAACAACCCCATCAAAAAGTGGGTGAAGGATATGAACAGACACTTCTCAAAAGAAGACATTTACGCAGCCAAAAGACACATGAAAAAAATGCTCATCATCACTGGCCATCAGAGAAATGCAAATCAAAACCACAATGAGATACCATCTCACACCAGTTAGAATGGTGATCATTAAAAAGTCAGGAAACAACAGGTGCTGGAGAGGATGTGGAGAAATAGGAACACTTTTACACTGTTGGTGGGACTGTAAACTAGTTCAACCATTGTGGAAGTCAGTGTGGCGATTCCTCAGGGATGTAGAACTAGAAATACTATTTGACCCAGCCATCCCATTACTGGGTATATACCCAAAGGATTATAAATCATGCTGCTATAAAGACACATGCACAAGTATGTTTATTGTGGCACTATTCACAATAGCAAAGACTTGGAACCAACCCAAATGTCCAACAATGATAGACTGGATTAAGAAAATGTGGCACATATACACCATGGAATACTATGCAGCCATAAAAAATGATGAGTTCATGTCCTTTGTAGGGACATGGATGAAATTGGAAATCATCATTCTCAGTA
Source organism: Gorilla gorilla gorilla (assembly GCF_029281585.2). Classification (NCBI taxonomy): domain Eukaryota; kingdom Metazoa; phylum Chordata; class Mammalia; order Primates; family Hominidae; genus Gorilla; species Gorilla gorilla. Next base: position 17,976,067 of record NC_073247.2, on the reverse strand, counting down.
AACTATTGCAAGGACAAAAAACCAAACACCGCATGTTCTCACTCATAGATGGGAATTGAACAATGAGAACACATGGACACAGGAAGGGGAACATCGCACTCTGGGGACTGTTGTGGGGTGGGGGAAGGGGGGAGGGATAGCATTAGGAGATATACCTAATGCTAAATGACGAGTTAATGGGTGCAGCACACCAGCATGGCACATGTATACATATGTAACTAACCTGTACATTGTGCACATGTACCCTAATACTTAAAGTATAATTAAAAAAAAAGAAATACTGGTACACACTGCATTGAATTATTAATCAAAGGGATACATGTAAATCAGACATAAACCCATCCATAAACCCATCAACTGCCATTTTTAATGACAGATTTTTTAAACTTACTAAGATTTTCTATATTGTGTAGATTAATTTTGGAAGTTTATATGTTCCTAGGAAATCATTCATTTCCCCTGGATAATCAAATATGTTGCCACCCTGGGCACTTAACATTATTTTATAATTCTTGTCTTAAGTTTTTAAAAGAACCTTGAATTAAAGGAGTATCTGCATTAGCATGACTTTGTAAACATTTTGTGAAGTATATGATACTTCAGTTTGGAGTGAGTGTGTGTGTGTGTGTGTGTGTGTGTGTGTGTGTTTTATTTTGTATTGTTCTGCTTTTTCAATGATAAAGTTTTTATTTTCCAAACAATTATACCATTTGTTATTATAGAAGAATGTATACCAAACCCAAGAGTCAAGGAGATATTTCTTACAATCAATTAGAGAAAGGCCATCCATTATTTTCATAAAGTATGTTTTCTGTTCCAAGAATGACAACATAAATATAAATCGATGAGTATAGGTTGGTGCAAAAGTAATTGCTTTTAATGACCATTACTTTAATGGCCAAAACTGCAATTAACTTTTGCACCAACCTAATAAAATCCAGCACACCATAAACAAAAAGAATCCCATGTGTCTTTGCTGCAGAGCCTGGTCTGGAATCCCGCATCTAAATAAAATGGCAGGATCCTATAAAATCCTTGAGATTGTGAGCCATAAAAATCATCTTTGAGTCTTCTTCACTGGCAGAGCCTACCCACCAAAACGTGAAGCAAGTTTAGCTATAATAACCTTCTAGAATGACAGCACCAATAGAAACCCTGGCTCTGAATCTGAAGTTGACCAGTTCATCTGGCAAGGGTAGATGGTTTTTCTGGACTTGGTAGGCAACCTCATCATAACTAACCATATTCCATGAAGTTCCTCCAGGTCAAATCTGGATGCAAATTGTTTTCGTAAGTCTTGTCAACATTCCATACTCTGTGGGTGTTGAAAGAAATACTCTTCCATAATAAAATGCCACAAGTGACCATGGAAATGGCTTCCCAGGAAAGGTGACCCATCTTCTTTAGGAAGATTTCAGGGGTCTTTCACACCCACCAATAACTGTCAGGCCAAGAACATGCCACAGGAATTGCATTTCCTGTTGAGGAAAAGCAGGCTGACATGAAGTGCTCTGCAGGCTGGTAATTGGAGATTGGTCTAAATTGCATGAAATCTAAAAGTAGATTCAGGAGCCTTTGTGAATCCTGATATCAAAGCTTGCAATGTGGGATACCCTCAAAATCTACTCTAAGACTCAAGTATCTCTGCTTCTGTTTCCACCCCTACAGAGTCATCTGAAAGATGGCCAGTTGTTGTCTCTCCTGAAAATCATAGAACAATTTTACGCACTTTCCCTCTTCCTTACAAACCTCATGGTCCCCCGCAATCACTGCTAAGATGATGTAACTCCTTCTCTCATACATTTCCATTCATATCAAGTTTACCCTATGGCGTTTATTACCCTAAATCCTACCTCTTTTTTCATTTTTTGCTGCTGCTTAATCTTGTCTAACACCCTTTCTCATGATTTCCATAGTGCAATGCTTCCCTAGTCATGTTTTGGAAACACTTTTAGAATATTTCAAATTATGTGCAATGGTTTCCAACTTTCTAATCCTTGTTCTAGATTTGAAATTCTTGAAAAAAAACCCAACTATATTCTATGCATCTCTCAGTCATAGTCTTGTGGTAGAATACACTGCAGGTGTGCAAAGGATTTTTCAATCAAATTGAATCTTGGTGAATTCTTTTCCAGAATGCATTTCTGTTTCTCCAAGGCATTTATGATAAATCCCTTCTTTTGTGAATTCAACCCAATCATTTTACCTCCTCTGCTTACCACTATTAATTATTCTTTAAGTCATTTTTCTAGATTATGAAACAAAATGTTCATCTTCATTCCTCAATTTATTTAGTTTCACACAAGAAGATGAATAACATAAGAATTATAAAGAAATTATGTCTTTAAAAATGTACTCTGTTTTCTTTAATTGGATAGACAGCACTTAACAAGCTGTTCTTGTTTAGTTATAACTAGTTTGGTAAACAACATTTGTGTTTTATGCCTGACCGAATAAACCAAGTACGGACAAAAAGAAAAAAAAAGCATTTCATATTCTAAGCATTGGATATAAGTAAAATGACTCTAAGCCCACATGTGCCATTATACAAGAGACTGATCCACCCGCCTGTTAAAAACATAAAGTAGCAACGAAGTCCCATGAAAGAACAGCAACAAAAGATCATTTACAGTTTCCCGAACAATAGCCATGTCCGCTTATATTAGGAAATCTAAAAACCAGTAACATAGAAAGCATAAATTAGCATATTCCTTAAGATTTTCAAAAAGCATGGTACAGTATGAAATTTCTATTTTATTTTCAAAGCTTATCCCACGAATCATGCCTCTAAATACCACAGTGAGTACATTCACCCTGGCAAGGTTAGTGACACTTGGCTTGAATCACACCCCAGAATTAGAATTTTCAAAAGCTGGAGCCAAAGATTACACACCTAGAAAACTGCTCCATTGATTTTAATGATGGACTCTGTTTCAGGATTATTATTTTAAAGCTTGAAAGTTTTAGTCTCAGAACGCCTTTATATCCCTAAAGATTGTCAAGGACCCCAAAGAGCTTTGAAGGATACCCCGAGCATATATTTATTGTTATTTACCACCTTGGAAATTGAAACTGAGACATTTCTGTAATATGGACTGAGTAATGCTATGTCATAACATAAATAACACATTTGTAGTTTGCAAAGCAAAGTTAAAAAGTGAGAAGGGTGCTACTGGTTTACACTCTTGCAAATCTCTTAATAGAAATGGTGGGATTCTAATACCCGCTCCTGCAAGCAATCTTTTGTCATATGTTGTTTTGGTTGGAGTCTATGAACAAAATCCAGTCTTGTGCAGATATGTATTTGGAAAAGAGAAGAGGCTTTAAACAACCTTTCAGATGATTGTGGACATTCTTTGACTCTATACCCAAAATCTAGAAAGAGAAGATTTTTAAAGATTAGTTGAAATTTGGAATCTGTCTTCAGTGTTCATAATCACACTGCTGTATTAAAATCCATGGATATATGGATTTAAATGAGTACTTCAAATGGGTCTCTTGGCTTCACTTGACCCGCCTAAAAAAAAAAATACATATTTTAAAATGGGTCTTTTAGCCATGCATGATTTTGTATCACAATGCATTCTTCATTTAAAAAATATTGTTTCAGTAAGTTTATTTAGATCTTCCAAATACTCACACATTTTATTATGTAGTATTAAAAATATCTTGCTGGTCAATATCACCATTCATCTTCTCAGAAAAGTCTTTAAGTATTGGAAAGCTGTTGAACATTATCATTGACCTCACTTTGGTCACTTTCAAGAAAATATCAACCAAATCCTCAAGTCCAAAGGACAATAGTTTATCTGGAAGTCATTATTTCAAATGAAAATTGTGCGTCCTCTAAAAAGTGGCAAATTTAGCACACACTTCCCACATCTGCACAAGTGCTTTCCTTCACACATACACGAAATGACACTTTGGTATCTGGAGAACTACTTTATGCACAGTTCTTATCTTGTCATACCAAATATTGAATCTATGTTTACCCTAGGATTAAGGTTGAAGACAGTTAGATTATTTTGTGCTTCATCAGGGACATTCTTCAGTGATACTGGCTTTTTATAAACTACTAGTGCATAGCAGGGAACCATACTGTGACAACTAGCACAGTTTAGTATCCCTGAATTGATTTGTGCTAAGGTACCGGCAGCTTAACCCTGCACTGTTTTGGCACTGTCAGTACAAAAGAAACCCAGTAGGAAAAAGAAAAATATTATCTCAGCATTATTATCAAAATAGTTTTGGCTTAACCCCTGAAAGTGTTCAGAGACTCCCCGGGGTCTGTGAACCACACTATAAAACCCCCAATTTAGTGTCAGAAGTGTTTGTTTCCCTTGAAGACTTTGGACTATATAAGGTGTGTTTTTGTTTTTGTTTTGTTTTTCCTGTTATTACCACATAATTGCTCTTGCATTTGACAAAGTTTTAAAGGTCCTTGTCTGATGTTTGGAAATTGATCTTGTTTTATGCCTGGTATCCTGCAATGCATGAAGCACCTGTATTTGCAAAATGCACTATAATAATTGCAGTGCATAATCGCCTTCCAGTCTCCAAAATGAACAATGCTAAGCTCTTATGAATTATATGGTCATGATTTGTAACAGAATGATTGATATATAAAAGGTGTTAGGGAGAAAAAAACTGCTTGTCCAGTGAAATTGAATTAAATTAGGCACAGGAAAGAGCAGAATAAAGTCAGGCAGGGTTCCGTGTTCTTGCCAATCCATCACTGGATGTCTTCAGGGAGCCTCACAGTTCCAAGAGCAGCTTCTCTGTAGAAAGGAGTTCTGAAGAGGAATTCGAAAGGAAAAGGGTATAGCCCAGGGAGAAGAAGTTCAGAAAAGAGAAAAAGCAAAGCTTTGACTAATACCTCCTATAATCACCCTTTTGTGAACTGACAGGTCAGCACAGCCAGTTGACAACTTGGATAATCCAGGGATTTTTGGTAGTGGCAAAGAATGCTGAAAAGGCCGTTTGCTACTTTCTCATGGAAGCAAGACTGGGTAGACAGCCTATGTAAAGACCCCAAGGAACCTTTCCAGTCTTGAGTGTTGCTATGTATGTTAAACTTACTAGAACTACTGAATCGATAAGCTGGATTCTAAACAAACTTTGGACATCAAAGCTGCTTGGGTGAGAATCTTAGTGTTCTGATCAAACTGTGTAGCGTTTTTTGTTTTTGGGTTTTATTTTTACCTCTGGAATCAGCCCAGAGAATAAATAGGTCTCTGGAAAAACAGTGCATCCTTTCCTCTGTATTCTCTCGAAACACCTCCCTTCAAGAATTTGATAACGTGTGTAACTCCTTTAAATACACAGATGCACATACATAATTTTATGTATGTATGTATGTGAAGCCTTGAGTTTCACATACCCGCTAAAAAGTTTATCCACAAGGAGCTTTTTTATCTAAGTTAAGAACCTCAGTATAATGGTATCAGACATGTTTAATCCAAAGCTGGATGTACCTAGAACGTTTTCCTAGCACTCTTTAATTGCATTTGCTGGGATGTTGCAGACTGGCTGGGGTGTGTTGGGATGTTATTGTAACCCCTTCCACAACAACACATATCACTTCTCTTCCAGAAATTTCCACTTGGAATATTTACATTTTGGAATATTTAAATTTTAACAATAAAATTTGTTAATGTGAACTATATTGGAGCAGCCAGAGCAATTCCAAAGCAGTTCAGTACCTCATTTCCTCTGCCGTTCTTCAGCTTATAATTATGCAAATGAACCTTGCCTTTTGCTAGCACTCATAATTCACACTCTCAGGGCTGGCTGCCGACAACTGCTTATTGAAAAACTGCCATGTATCCAGGGCTCCGCCAGGCGCTCTCAATCCATGACACAGCCCACTACTGAAGAATGCATAATAGGAATGAAAAGTCAAGGCTTGCATTAGCAGGAACAAGTGGAAAGAAAAAAGGCTAGATGGAATCAAGGGTTGAGTATGAAATATCAATAAGAGGTGCTACAGAGATCAGGAAATGGCATGTCCAAGTAAGGCTCCATCCTCCCTTGCAGAAATTGGGTGTAGGCTTAATGGTGTGGGGCAAAGTGCAGATACTGGCTAATTTTTAGCTCTGACTTTCAGGGGAAGGTGTGCGCCATTCCATGAAGTCTATAAGGATACACTATCTGAGGTCCACAGGGTATTAGCTTGATGAATCACAGATGTTTGGAATTTTTTTCTTAAAAACAAGAAGTATTCCCATGGGAGTGACAGGAAATTTGAGATGAAAGATACAAAAAGATACATCCTATAAACACAATGGCAATGCATTCATCTTCCAGCTAAGGAATCCTCTTACAGATGGCTCTTTTTTCCGACCTCTTTTCCATAGCCTCTCCAGACTAAGCAAGAGGTAAGTCATATTTACATACCTAATCAGACACATGATTGCCTACTTCTGTTATATCAGATCACAAACGGCTTGAGAAATGATGGGGTGCCATTATTTGAGTCATTTGACAAGTAGGGTCTTCTACTAGTCCAGAAGTACAGTCAGTATGATGTATGGATCTGTATATGCAGATTTTGGGGAAGTTAGATGGGAAGAGAAAGATACAAGAATAAATACCATAAGAGTTCACAGGCTAACAGACAGACAGCTGCAGAGATGAATAATCATAAAATAGTGTCATGCTACAATGGAGATACGCCTAAAATGCTGAAAGAGCCCTGACAAGCTATGTTGAAGTTGCTAACATCTTATTGACACTCTGTAAATTGGGAACTGAATGAAAAAAGGAGTGCAAATTAAAAGCCAAGATCCCTGCACTGCAGAAAATATGCCATCCAGTGGAAATCAATACAGAAGACAGTATTGACAGTTGGTGGTGATGTGACACTTAAGTGACCCTCAGACAAGTCCGGCTGCTAATTAATGTGTGACATGTTCCCGAGAAACAGAAAGGTACACTTTTGTATTTAATGCTGTGTGTTACTTGGGGATAGGATATGTCAATAAATACCAACAACAAAATAAGCTAAGTATTGTATTTGCTAAGAAAACGAGTATAAAACGCGCAGAGCTGTAATCTGAGAGCCACAAAAATAGAATGTAGCATATTTATGACATAGTAACACAGTAATTCCATGTAAAAGGCAGATTAAGCTATGGTTGAGTAAACTGACAAACAAATATATATATATTTATATGTATATAAATATTTTTTATTTATATTATTTAAATACATATATATTTATATGTATATAAATATATACATTATATGTATATAAATATATATATTTATATACATATAAATATATATATTTATATGTATATGTGTACATAAATATGTACATAAATATATACATTAATCTTATCTTAATTAATCTTAATCTTCCTTTTACATGGAATTACTGTTACTATGTCATAAATACGTTACATTCTATTTTTGTGGCTCTCAGATTACAGCTCTTATATATATATATATAAACATATATATATTATATATATATTTCCATAGGTTTTTGGGGAACAGGTGGTAGTTGGTTACACGAATAAGTTCTTTGGTGTTGATTTGTGAGATTTTGGTTCACCCATCACCTGAGCAGTATACACTGAATCCGATTTACAGTCTTTTATCCCTCACCCCCTTCCCACTTTTTCCTCCTGACTCCCCAAACAAATATTTTTAACCCACTACACTAACATGTAAAACACTAATATGGAATAAAAGGCATTTTATTCCATAGCAATGACCATTACCTCAACAGCTGGTTTTTCTTCAGGTCTGTTCCACTGATGTGGGTTTCATTGTATTGCATCTATTTCTATCTTTTTGGTGGAAATGCATTTAGTACTTTGGTGGAAATGCTTCAGAATTATATACAGTGGTCAGTATATAATTCCACTAGATAGACAATAACAAATGATTTTGTAACTCTGGTGTAAAGCTGCTTGTATTTCTCTCTTGTGCCATACACTTGTTAATGGCAATTTTAATAGGATGGTCATTCAATAGAATATCAAGATGTTCATTGTACAGCAGGTATACTAGACAAATATACTGGCTAGTGCATCTATATATTGTTATTCTGCGAATGACCAAAGGGCTGACTTAGTAGAAAATGCCTTTCATCAAGGAAGTCGGCAGGGTTCATGCATTTTTTATTAGTGAATAAGTAAAATCCAGCACTTTTTTTCAAAGTCACTTATAAACTAATCTAACCCAGTCAAAATAAATTCACTTCACACTTGGGCTTTAAAACTTATTGATTTCAAGTTTCTCATTTAGGCCTCTTTTTTAACTCTTCATACTCTTCATAATCTGATTCCACCGAACTTCCACCAAACCAGGTTCTTTCTCCCTCTGACAAACGCCACAGCCTTGTCCCATCTTTGCCATCATTTCCTTTCATTCTCCTGCTTTGAATGTCAAATTTCACAGAGCACAAGAGTGTCATTGACAGAGCTAATTCTCATTTTGATGATGAGTATGATGCTTGTTCTTTATTTTAAGCTTCCTTTGACTACAAAGTCTGATCTTTATGACTTTGAAACCCAGGCTCATTCCAGATCACTATTCTAACCTTAGATTTTGATTTTTCCTTTCATTCATTCTAATTGTGGAAAAAAAACAGATAACTAACTTCTCTATGAATATATTTTACCTTATTACTCTTTCGTCTGTGTTTCTCCAAGCCATAATATGTTTATCTCATAGAAGAGCATGAGCCCTGTCTCACACAGGGACCCTCCTGGCACCCTCTGTTTGCCTCTGATTTCAGCACTGTTGAAGTGAACAGCTCCAGGAACACTACCTCTGCCCCGCCTTTGACAATCTCTGTCCTGTTCCATGGCTTCATTCCACTTCAGCTCATAGAAGTGCAGGCCAAGAATGCCAACATGCCGTAGGTTTCATTGCTTTACATTATCTACAATAGCAAAGTCGTAGAATCAAGCTAGGCACCCATCAATGGTGGATTGAATAAAGAAAATATGGTACATATACACCATGGAATACTACACAGCCAGAAAAAAGAATGAGATCATGCCCTTTGCAGCAACATGCGTAGTGCTGGAGGCTATTGTCCTAAGTGAATTAATGCAGAAACAGAAAGTCAAATACCACATGTTCTCACTTACAAGCATGAGCTAAACGAAGGGTACTCATGGACATAAATGATGGAAACAATAGATACTGAAGACTTTTATAAAGAGAGAGTGAGAGAGGAAAGGAGGTAAAAAGAAACTACATATTGGGTAGTATGATCACTATTTGGATGATGGGTTCAATAGAAGCCCAAATTCCAGTATTAGGCAATATACCCATGTAACAAACCTCCAAACGTACCCCCTGAATCTTAAAAAAAAAAAAAAAAAAAAAAGACTTTCATGTTAGGAAGTTAAAACCCTGAGAACCACCTTCAAACCAACAGGAGATGGGAATCAGTGGGTAAATATCCTAACTTCCTATCCTTGTTTACCAAATTTTTTTTTACTAAAAATATCTCAATGGACTTTTGTAAGAGCAGTTGAGAAATGCCCTTTCTTTCTGATCAACCTTAATGTCAAATGGTAGGATGGCTAGCCAGGTAGATACTGACCTAATGGCCTACTGGCATTTCTTTTTACAAAGAAACACAAGATACATATGTTTTAGAGGTGCCTTTTCTGTAAGCGATATTTCAAAGGCTGTCAATACCTGAAGATTTCAGGTGACTTTGTATCCAGAGACTGGTTAAATAGAAAGGCAAGCTCCACTGTAATTTTATCTGAAGGAGCGGTTGAAACAGAAATGGAAATTACCATCAAACATAGAAGATTGCTTTCGTGCAATTTCTCTATTTTATGTTCAAAAGCTTATATTTTCAGAAACATTGTCTGTCTTTTCCTTTCCAAGGGATCAAATTCACAACTTGTTCTTGAGTCTCTTTTGCTTAAATTGCCTTAGCATTAAACTGTACAATTCCTGGCTTCTTCAAAGCACCCATGTCCTGTTTCAGTGAAATTCCTGGAGAGACCAAGGGTTGTCTCTTAGAACAGACAGCACCAAAGGGCCTTCATTAGTTTCTCACAGAAACCTGGATGGTGAGAGACATCACACATGTCTAACTAGAGTGCTTCATCTTCTATTCGTTTTCTTACAAATGCCCACAGGTAAGACAGCACATTATAAGGGAGAAGTCCTTCAGAGGTGGATGCCTGGGATCTCATGATGCAACAGCATAAAAAACCAGACAAAATAACCCCACACAAAGAACTCCTGAAGCTAAACACCTTGATCATCTGTGGGCAGCACTGAGACGTAGCAAATTGCACAAAGAAAAGCTCCTATTCAGCTGTATATACTTTCCCTGAATCTCATCTTTCCCCAAAACCATCTGATAAATTGCCTTCCAATTGCTAAAATTTCCTCTGGGGAGGTATTAGATACATCACTCTCCGAGTTTGTTTCTATACAAAATCAACTCTTACAATGGCTGACTGTTCACTTCCTGAATGGTTGTTAAAATGACTGACTATTCACTTCCTACTTCTTCCTCAGCTCCCTGAGTTCTACACCCGTGCTCACTGTTTGCCTTGCTGACTACAGTTTCTGCTACAACTCTTTAGATATACCAGAGAAAAATAACAACAACAAGGGACAAGACAGGGTTTTCTGGGAAAGTGGTGCTGAATTTTTAATTAAAAAAACAAACAGCAAACATTACTCTTTTATTCTTTGAGAAGTTAACCATGATTATTCCCTATTCCCCCCAAATAGAAAAAGCTATAGTGCAATATGAAAATTAGCCCGTGTCAATAGTAATTATAGTGAGGCGTTCAGCCTGTACCTACTCTATCCATCTGTATCAAAAACCATCTTAAGTTTGTGGAAATAAATAAAGACTTCCCCCTTCTTTCCAAAATGAGAGCAGAGACTTTTTAGTCAGAGCTTGCTCTAGCAAGGGAGTCCGGCACTATCGCTTGCATTTGGCAGAGACTCAAAGGCCAGTGGGGAGTGAGAATACTTTAAAGTGTTGCAGGTAGTCAGGCATGAGCTGACTCTCTCCGCCACCCCCACTGGAAATATCAGGTGATGGTTCAGCAATTACGGCATTGCCTCTCTAAAAGGGATAAATTGCCATCACCAGGAAGAGGCCAGTTGCTGCTGGTCACACCTGTTAACATTAAAGTGTTAACTAAAGGCAGGCCCCAGGATGAAGCAACTTCCTGGGCACGCGCATTAAGAGACAAAAATGGTGAAGTATGACCTTCCAGGTATACTCCACTGGAAGAAGGAAGAAATCCTCAGATGGGCATGCATACAATTCCCTAAACAGACTGCGCATGCTCATTTCCCAAGGGTAAGGAGGACACTGCAGGTGGAAGGCCCACCCTAAGGGGAGAATCACGGGAAAGAGAGGAGCCTATAAAGTCCAGGTACAAGACTGAAGTTTCTCCTCTTTTCTCTTTGACCTACAGGCGGCCACTTGGGTCTCTTCCAAGGGTTCTTTCCTTTCTTTCCTGTTCTAAAGCCTTTTTAATAAACTTCCACTCCTGCTCTAGAACTTGCCTTGGTCTCTTTTTCTGCTTTATGCTCCTCAGTCAAATTCTTTCTTCTGAGGAGGCAAGGGCTGAAGTTGCTGCAGACACACACGGATTCGCCGCTGGCAACTCAAGGTAACTTGGATCTCTTCCACCGCTAACAAAAGGAGAAGGCTGGGGATGTGCTGCGTTTGGAGTCTGCTGGCATGGGGGAACTTCAGGTGAGCTGTCCGAAAGTGGGGCATCTCATGTCATTGGTTTGGGGAGCATATTTCACTTTCCCTGGTTGGTTCTGAGTTGGAAGAGGGGAAAAATATAGGAAAGCTGGCAGAAATGGATGAAGTCTTGATTGCTGGGGATGACTGTTGCAGAGATTGTAGTTTGGATCCCAGAACTGGGTGCTGAATGGGTGGTAGGACAGAGTTCTGTTGTCATATATGGTCTTACCATTGTCTGTTGGTGTACTTGGCCTCTAAAGTCCATTTGCAAAGCTCCACTATTGAAAAATGATTACCTGTTAGGATTAGTAACGAAATATTTGTTTACAAGAACAAAATAGATTCTTAAGAAATTATAAACTGCCAATAATTTGTTAACCAAACCAATGGAATTTTAGAATGATTTTATACATATATATACACACACACACACACACACATATATACATGTATACATATGGACATATAGAAAATACAAAATATATATAATATGCACGTATATAATACAAAATATATATAATACACATATAAACAATACAAAATATATACAATTACCATGATTATTGCTGGCTATAGGCATTGGAGATCTCAATGGTACTGGGATATTTGGGGGCCAATTCTTTAATTTTCTAAATAAGGAAACTAAGGAATAGACAAATGTATGATCTTGTGCAAGATCATACAACTAGAAAAAGAAAGTCTGAACCACATATTCAAATATTTTCACATGGGGTATGCTGTGCAAGGTTCCTATTCGATTATGCTTTACTCTGAATTTGAAATCCACATGTCAAGTTTAGTAAAACTAGAGTCTCAATCATGCATAAAACATTTACTTGGTATTGCATTCACTTAATGTAAACTATTTGACTCCTAGTTTAAAGTGGTAATGCCAGATTCTGCATAAATGTTAGAACAGGCCATTCAGCAAGTGGACAGGGAATACAAGACTTTTTGTATCAACAATAACAACACATCTTGACAGGCACATTGAATGTGTTTGCAAAGTTCCAAACTTCAATATGGATTGAAGATGCCAAAAAACAATTATTAATTAGTTATATTAAATAATATTATAAAAACAGAAGATGAGCCTGATCTTAAAATTAAGAGAGTCTTTAGATAATTGTCTATGGGGTTGGGGGAAATTTAAGCATTATTGATGTACAGCAGTTACTCCTACCCTCTACTTTGATTTAGCCTGTATCTTCAAAGAAGCCAAGACTATTTCTGGAGAGAGAATCTTGCAAACAATGATCAAAGTGTAAATGTATGCAAATACAGTGCTTCACCTTAATTACCTAGCTAGCACTTGTCAGCAGTCTCTTCCTTGGTTTCGCTGATTAGCAAGCAATCACAAATAATTATTGTTTCATCTACAATTACAATGATTCTGAGTTCTGACTTCCAGCCCAGCAACCGCACTGCCTTTTACCCAAGTTCACGCTTCATACATTCTGAATTAGCAGCGACCCCACCTCATTTTTAAATAAATCTCCATAAAGTCCATAAATTCCTTTATGATTTTGCAAGCCAGGATCTCTCCACCGCTACAGGTAAAGAAGGTGTGTAAAACTGACAAATAGGGTCTGTAATGTGGCCAGGAAAACCTTTGTGCTTATGTGATTCCAACCGCTCACCAAATCCACCCTTTTCGGTTTGCTGTAGCATGCTTTGACTTTCAAAGTTCACCTTTGCTGACTGAACTCAGAATCCTCAAAACTCTCAAAACAATGTTCCAAGAAAACAATTTCAAAATAATTACAAGATGAGATGGAAGTGTCGGGGCACATGAAATCAGCACGTTATTTCGTTCCATATAGAAAGGACCAAAAGTTATATTTCACACTCAAGAGGAGCCAATTGACCTAATAGCCTGAACCAAGCCTTGTGTGTTTTAAGAACCCAGGCACTAGTATTAACTAAAGTTGGTGAGAAACCACCACAGTAGCTGGGAATGAGTTGTTAGCCTTTAAAGAAAAATCTCCCTTTTTGAAAGCTCATCCTTGTTTTAGCTCAATGAAGAAAGAGGAAAGATAAGACTTAGCTCCTGCTGAGTATTTAATATATGTGTGTGTTGAACAGATGAAGAACAAATGAATAGCCACAAAGAGAACAGAAAAAGGGATAAATAAATGCCAGTTGAATTACTATGTTTCCAGAATCCTTTGGGGGTGATAATGAAGGGATATTAATTATATTCATGCATTGGTTACATTGATTGGCAAAGTTTATCAAAATTTGAAAGTCCTTACATAGCCTTTCAAGGATCTTTGTGGTGCATATTCACAACCTCCCGTCCCAACATCATATTCTCCCGCTGTGGGGTATTGGTTAATGTGGCCACAGGTGACACCCACTCGTGATGTGGTCAGGGTCCTGAGGGGGAGGTAGCTGCTTTCTGGACCTCCTGCAAATGCCTTTTGCCTATGAGCTTCCATTTTCTCATCTGTATCATGTGCGCTGCACAATTCACTTTGCAGGGTGGCGGTAAGGCTTAGCAACAGTTTAGGCAACATTCCTCAAACACACCAGGTTGTCAACAAAAATAGCTACTTCCATTGAACCTACCTGAATAAAATTTATTTTTATTGAGACAAGTGACTTTAAGAATTTTGACATAGAGTCTAAGAATATGTGATTATCTTCTCTACCTGAATAAGTAAATGGTTGATTTAGGGTACACTTTTCTTTGAAGTATCTGTTTTTCTTTTTTCCTTTAAGTAAAAAGCTTAAATGTTTTGAATTTTTCTTGAGAATGCATGTGAACCACCTTGTGAAATATATATTTTCCTCATTTAATATATTCTATTTGTTATATTACTATATTAATGTCACGTATTTATTAACAGAAAAATATGGGGGCTGTGTTTTATTTTTTCCATGCAACATAGTTTCTGAAAGGTTTAATGCTCTTTTGTATTCTTATATTTGTTTCGACAGAAGGATTTATTAAGACACAAAATGTCATTTGAACACTGAGTAAAATATTCCAGGTTACCAACCAACTTTACTTGTAACAGTATATTTTCCAAAACTTCCTTTAAACATTAAGGCTTAAAAAGATTGTTGGATGTGAAATATCAAAGGTTAAATAATATCACTGATTAAGAAGTGATCTGTCTATTGGCACAGCATGAAATTATAGATTTCAAAAATTATAAAACTAGATTTTTGAATATATATGGGACTCATTAAAACATTTAAATCAATTCCATCCACCTACCATCAGATTCACTCTCAAAAAGGTCCTAAAATGTAACAAATGAGTCTATTGGTGCTAGCACCTAACTATGGAAAAGTGTTTATTTTGTTATTTTTTCCTCAATTCAGAGTTGAAGGTGGAAAAAAAACACTTGGAGTTTGACATGGAGTTTTAAATCCATAGGGTGTGCAGCTATACCTGTGTCTCCTTTTGCTTGTGTGTGTGTGGTTTTTTGTTTGTTTGTTTGTTTTTGAGACAGGGTCTCACTTTGTCACCCAGGCTGGAGTGCAGTGGTGCGATCTTGGCTTACTGCAATCTCTGCCTCCCAGGTTCAAGCAATTTTTCTGCCTCTGCCTTCCGAGAAGCTGAGATTACAGGCACGCGCCACCGTGCCCAGCTACCTTCTGTATTTTTAGTATAGATGCGGTTTCACCATGTTGGTCAGGCTGGACTTGAATTCCCGACTCCAAGTGATCTGCCCTCCTCGGCCTCCCAAAGTGCTGGGATTACAGTTGTGTGCCACCGTGCTTATCCCTTTTGCTTGTGTTTTGTTCTGCTTTGCTTTCTATGGAAGTGGCCTTTGCTATGACTTTCTGCACCTGCTCTTCATGCCTGTCATCGGAATGATGACAATATTTGAGATATCCACTACAGGGTTCTCAGCCTAAGGTGGGGGGGCATCACAGATCCAGGCCACACAGGTCCTTTTACACCAACAAAGGTCTAGGTCTAAAGCCTCACCTCCTCCTCTACCTTCCACCACTATGCGAACCATGTCTCTAATTCTATGCCCTAAGTATACAGATGAGGAAATAGGTTCAGGAAATCACATGGAACCAGCAATCCCATTGCTGGGTATATACCCAGAGTAATGTAACTCATTCTACCATAAAAATACATTTTTGTGTGCATTCATTGCAGCACTATTCACAATAGCAAAGACACGGAATCAACCTAAATGCCCATCAGTGATAGACTGGATAAAGAAAATGTGGTACATATACACCATGTAGCCTTGAAAAAAGAACGAGATCTTGCCTTTTTGCGGGCACATGGATGGAGCTGGAGGCTATTATCCTTAGCAAACTAACACAGGAACAGAAAACCAAATACCACATGTTTCACTTATAAGTGGGAGCTAAATGATGAGAACTCATGAACTCAGAAGGAAACAGTACACTGGGGTCTACTGGAGGTTGGAGGGTGGGAGGAGGGAAAGGAGCAGAAAAAATAACCATTGGGTACTGGGCTTAATACCTGAGTGATGAAATAATCTGTACAGCAAACCCCCATGACTTGAGTTCACGTATAACAAACCTTCCTATGTACTTCTGGGCTTAAAATGAAAGTTAAAAATTAAACAAAAGAAAGCTTGGTGCCTGAGGTTCTAATGAAGAATGGAAGAATTCAGGTTGTACACATTTGCAATTCTATGATGACTTGTATGTCTTTTAATGAGCAATTAGAAGGTACGAGAGGCACAGTGATTAATATCACTAGACATGATAATAGGGTTGGAATCTTCTTCCACCATGAGCTTTGGTGTGTACCTTAGCGTAAAACATTTTATAGCATACAACATGTTATTACTGTTCAGTGGGCTTTGAGCACCAACTTAGCTGTTGCTCGGAGCTGAATTTAGAATCAGGCAAGCTCCTGAACCGTTACTTGTTGATGCAAATAATGCTCTAATTTTGGTTCAAAGTAGATTAGTTCTATTCTTTGCTAGATGAGGTTTATTGCCTTTTCTGCTAACACTACAAATTGAGAAAAGCCAATTTTGACTGTTGGAAAATCACTGGTGAGTAAATTTTCAAGTGTTGATAGCCTAGGTGAAATTACTTTAGAATCTTTATCCGTGAAGGAACAGTTAACAGAGTGTTTCTCTTATTGAAATAGTCCCACTTCTAAGAAACTACTATAATTTCAGTTTATCCTGTATTTTGCTATTTTTTGGTGAGGTGTTCTTACTAAGTAGCCATATTATGTAAAATTAGATGTAGTTTTAAAGCACCTTTATAAAGATTAATTTCCTTCAGTCATTATAGTTCCTCTTAAATGTAACAGGAAATTCCCCTTATATTGTAAATTTGTGCCTTTTTATCTATTTCAAAGTTTCCTGACAAAACTAAGAACTCTAACTGTGAGAAAAAGCTCAATGTGACAAATCATGTTATTCCTTACGTGTGAAGGAGGGTATGAACTTGCAAATGAAGTGATGTTTACTGTATCCCCATTAGTGGAAACAGAATCTGCCTAAACATAACACTCTGGCTTCCTGATAAAGACACGGTCAATCTTCTGCAGCTAAATAATAATTACTCATATTTTGTGCACAGTTGGTCTGGTAAAATAGAAAATCCAAGAAAAAATGAGGTAGAGAAAGAGAGAAAAGGAACAAGTGAGAGAATGATGAAAAAAAAATTGGAAGTCCAATCCCAAGGTCAGTAGGTCAAAGAATTAATTGTAAAATATGAGTCAAAATGAAATAGGAAGATCAAACATCCAAAGATCTAATCAGCCTTGAGAAAACAGGTCATTATCCAGTGGGGTCAAATGTGTTTTGGGATCAGTACATACACATATTTTTGTTTAAAGACAAAATGCAGAAATCTCAAAATTTCCATAAATCCATGATATAAAATAGGCTCTGATCATCTAGTTAATAATAAATCATTTGTAAGGAAATTTTTAAGTGATAGAGTGTCAACTGAGTCAGTTGCAGCCACATTTACCTCCTTCCCTCCTGGAAGTTATAAAAATAATTATCAATTCTGCAGTAGGGTGAAAAAGAAAAAAGAGTCCACCGGTCTCCCAGGACATTTGAAACAACCAGAACTCACCCATCATGACAGATATCAGAAGAGTGTTACCATTTTGGGATCTGTAGTGGTTCAGAGTGGGCAAGAATGGGTCTTCCAGAAGAGTCATGTTCCACTCCCTTTTTTATCTTGTTGCTGGTGACATACATCTGTCAGTTTGCAAAACAGAATAAGATGCTAAGTGTTGTGGACACCAATTTGGTCTGTGAGGGCCATAGAAAATTACCTTGAAATCTAAAGTAAGCATATTTCAGACAAACAAAGAAATGAGCTTTTGTGATTGAAGGTACTAAATAATGTTCTTTTTTTTTTTAGAGAAAAACTCCACTGACCAGCATGGGAGGAGACATTTAACCAAGATCACACATAACATGAGAGGCGGATTTGGGGGCTAGTAAGTAGGGTCGTGCCATGGGAAGCAGAAAGCCCACATTCTTCCTCTGTCTTCATCTTTGCAAGGACAAGTAACCTCTGGCTCCATTTTCTCATGAGTAATTATAAACAATTCAGAACTTGGAGTGAGTATCTGAAAGAATGTATACCTCATAAGAGTGATCCTAATAGCTAGTCTATGTCTCAAGGATGTCATATCATCAATGATGCATTGATTAATAAGAGTTAACATTAACTGAACAGGCACTCCATTTTAGAGCCTGTGCTACTCAGTTTCTATCTATTGTGTCTTTCTCTAAAAAAAATTATTTTTTAAATTGACAAATAAAAATTGTATGCATTTATGATGCACAACATGTTTTGAAACATCTACACATTGTGGAATGGCTAGATTAACCTAATTGACATATGCATTACTTCACATACTTATTTTTTTCAGGTAAGAACATTTAAAATCTACTCTCTTCGCAATTTTCAAGTATACAATATCATTACTAACAGTAGTTACCATGTTCCTCAATATTCCTCCTGTCTAATTGACATTTTGTATCATTTGATCAACAGCTATTGTCGCTTTTAATCCTCATGGTATCAGAATGCCATAGAGTCTATAGGGTGTAGATCTTACACATGGACAAAAAGTAGCTTATGAAGGTGGAGTTATTATACTTGGAACAGGTATGTGATGTTGGCATTCTGACTCCAGAGCTTACTGCTATGAACTCTGCCTATGCACTAACTCGGGATGAGAGGAAAAGGAGGGCCATGTGGTGTTTAGGTCCCCATCCTCTTCCCACTAAGAAAAGGCCCTCCCTCTAATCTACATGGCTCTGGTGGAGCCATCAGGCACATGTATGTATAAGATGACACATTTTCTTTATTGATTAAGCTGGCCCCTGAAGGTATCTGTGCCTTGCATACCCCGTCCCCAGCCTGACTAATAAATTATAATGTGATAGACCTTGATGGACATTTGAGGTATTTCTGGAGCTGACAATTCCCATTTTGAAACAATGAAACAGTGCTTCTTTTTTACACAAAATTTATTTTAAGATAATTACTAATCCTAGGAGATATGGAAATGTGAGGCTAAGAAAACGGCAGATGAAAAAGAAAGCGGAAGAAGTCACAGGTTCTGAATCACAAGCAAACTCCCAAGGGCAGAAGTAAAACATGAAAGCCAAGTGTGGTAGAAGAATGCTTACACGCTTTAGGAGGTCGAGGCGGGCGGATCACGAGGTCAGGAGATCGAGACCATCCTAGCTAATACAGTGAAACCCCGTCTCTACTAAAAATACAAAATATTAGCTGGGCGTGGTGGCTGGCGCCTGTAATCCCAGCTACTTGGGAGGCTGAGGCAGGAGAATGGCGTGAACCCGGGAGGCGGAGCTTGCAGTGAGCCGAGATTGCGCCACTGCACTCCAGCCTGGGCGACAGAGCGAGACTCTGTCTCAAAAAAAAAAAAAAAAAAAAAAGAAGAAGAATGCTTACAAACCTCACGTCACAGCAAAAATTCGAGTATTCAACAAAAAAATAGTAGTTTGTAATTAAGATCTGTATTATCTATAACTGTGAGTAAAGTCATCCTCAGATTCAAACACATCAGTATTAGCTCTGGGAGGACAGGAGTTTTTGTTTCTTTATACGTTGCTGTATAATACCTTGCACCTAGAAAGATGTTGTCACATAGTAGGCATTCAATAAATACATGTTGAATGAATGAATCATCCCACATTTCCCATCAAGTAATTCATAAGTTCCCTATGGTTTGAGTGTTCTGTGACAGGAATTATGGGACCTTAAGGAGTTTATCTTACAGCTGGAGGTTAAAGGGTACACATATGACAGCAGGTGGTTATGAATGCATGAGGTTACCTTGATAAAGTCCAGTGAGGCTAGAAACACAAAGCGGGCGAGGATACAGTCACTGTACTAAAAAGATCATACTTCACATGTGTTTCCAGAGAGAATGGATTTAGATTGGGGAACAAAAGACTGAAAAGTAAATCCTAGGAGGAAAAGAATTAGGAGAAGGAGGAGGAGGAAACCACACTTCAGGGGTAGAATGTTTTGACTTCCTTGGCTCAAAAAAGGACATAAGAGATGATAGAGTTTTCACATCAGCTCGGAATGATATAAAAAAGGAAAAATAATACAATTGCACATTATGGGAAAACAGCAAATAATATCAAATTAAGTCTGAAGAGGAAAATAATTATATGAAAGAGAGTATCACTGTTCATCTTTTCCTCTCACTTTAATTCTCTCCCCCCGCCGGCCCACATTAAATGTCTCCATTATAAGGTGATTTTAATATTTATAGCCGGATGCATGAAGGTTTATACTTCTTGGATTGAGATTACACTCCTCTCTTTAGGATCACTATATATTGAATTTTAACATGAATGAATAGAACTCTTTTAGGTTAGTGCATTATACCATGAATTACAATGTTTGCCTGCATTGGATAGCAAGGCTACACCTCAGCTCTCTTGCAGGTAAATGGGGAGATAGTTACTGTTACTGATGAGAAATAATTTTAAAGAAACTACTTACAGACATTCACTTAATTTCTTTTTACTTATAAAAGTTACAATAGAGAGACAACTGGGTTGTCCACAGGATAACACAGAGCAGCTATCTCTTTTCTGGACAATAATGTACCTGGTACCAGTGCCCCCTCCTCTTCTCCCCAAAAGAGGGACTGTTCATAGGACACATGACCTGCCTGTCCCCCTGCCTGGTAGCCCCGGCTTGCTCCGGGTGACATGGGGCTGTTTGCAGAGGCCTTTCACTCCACAGAGGAAATGATCAGAGAGTGAATGATAGGATGCCATTTGGAGGGAGAATGAAGTCAACACTTTTCTATGTACATAAAGCATTGTGTGTGGAAAATGTAAAAAGATACTGCATGTGGACCTACAAGGTTGAATATTTAGTTTATCTTCAGGGAAGATTCCAGTACTTCTCCTTGCTGGTGACTCAGAATGTCACTGTGACATGGAGAAAAATTCATTTATTTAATAGTCCATTTCTTGGACAGTTTACACATTTATATAAATGGTATATAAATGGTTTTAAAGATTATCTATTTAGACCTTGGGCTAATAGTGAAAAGTTGGAAAAGGTATTCCTTTTCATAATACTAAGTATATCCAAGTGATATGTGTGTGTTTGTGTGTGTCTGTGTGTGAGTATAACTATAAATGTATATATAACAAATGTAGATTATATATAGTATTGTATATATACACATTATATAGAAAACACTGTATACATGTATATGTTATATATATTAAGCACATTACATATATAACTTATGAATTATAGTACAGTGAAAAGTATTATATATATGCATTGTTAGATAACAATTTTATAATGTATAACATATATAGCATAATTTTTAATATTATATGTATCTCTACATATAGAGAAAAAGAGACATTATACATTGTGTGTAGATAGATGGATAGATATAGATAGATAGATAGATAGATAGATAGAAAATTTCAATTTAAAGCTCAGCTTTTCCCAATTACCTTTTTCAAAAAGTTCTCAGTCTAAAATTCAACAATCTTTGCATGCAGCTGAATCAAGAAGAGGTTTTATCTCCCATTATTCTCTGTACACAGAACCAATATCTTTTTCTCAGCTAATGGGAGTCACAGAAATAAAGAAAAAAATCTATAAAAATGTCTTATTTTATTTTTAATAGTTTCATAGTGTAGAAAACTTTAAATCCTCTCTGAAACTTAAGAAATGCTTCTCTGTGGCCTTTGCTGACCTCATTTTTCCACAGTCTCTTCCTTTTTGGTTTTAAACAAGCATGGTTGATACACTACATCAAAGGAAAATAAAGGTAATTTGTTCACTCTCTTTGTCCTAAGGGCAGTCAATGAATCTAGACAAGTTTTAAAAGATCCTTGAAGCAGATCTTCCATGACAAAATGAAGCAGATATTTTGAAAAGGGGAAGATAAGAAAATTGAAGCAGACAAAATTATGAAATGTAGGTAAATCTCAGTTAAAATTCAGGCAGGGTGAATTAATGGCCTGGTTTGGTGCACAACATTAAACACATTTCTAAGATCTCTTTAGCAGATCTCAGAAAACCTCCATCAGTGGGATCTATGGATGCCCCTTGTAAACTGAGAAATAACTGGGCATTCTACTTCCATGGAAAGTCCTCCAGAATGTGGCCATCTGGTGATTTTCTCACACTGACAATTCACTCTAGCTAAAGTATGCATACTAAGTGCAGTCCTGCAGCCAGGAGTTGCTGAATTTCCATCACCTCCTTCATCAGACCTGGTTTTGCTTTTTCCTTGGAGGAACGCAGAAGAGTAGCCTTTGTGTGAAATAATATTTGCTTCCTTGCTTATCAACTAAGCTCAACTCCCCTGCAGCAGGAGGAATTTGTTGCTGTTTTCTTACCCACTTAGACTCAGTCTAACTACTGGCTGTGACCTTGAATCCCTGTTCTTCCCTGATTAGTGAGTCATCTCTAACTTTTGATCGCGGCTCCGTTTATGTTTTCCCTTTAAAATAACAGCTGACACTTAACAGAACTCTAACCACTTGCCAAACATCATTCTATTTGCTGGACAAGTATGAAGTTGTTTAGCTCTTCAAACACCCATTGAGGTGGTTACCATCATTTTCTTCATTTCCCATTCAAGGACACTGAGAAGGAGGATTGCAGAAACTTGCCTAAAACAATGCATCTAGGGAAGGGCAACACTAGGATTGAAATCTGGAGTCCGCACAATTGTGACCCCTGAGAAGTTTCCATTCCTTAATCCCTGGGACTGTGAACATGTTACCTTACGTGGAAAAAGGGAATTTGCAGATGTAATTAACATTATTAATCATTTGACTTTAAGATAGGGAAATTATCCTGCATGGTCCAGGTAGGTTCAAAGTAATCACAGGAGCCCTTAAAAGTCAAGGCAGGGCAAGCACAGTGCTTCACACCTGTAATCCCAGCACATTGGGGTTGCTTAAACCCAGGAATTTGAGACGAGCCTGGGCAACATAGCAAGACTCCATCTCTTAGTAAATAAATAAAATATAAAAACAAAGGCAGAGAGGAAGTCAAAGAAATTCAGTTTCCTTGCTGGCTTTGAAGATGGAAAAGGGTGTATGAGCTAAGGAGTGTAGGTCACCTCTTGAAGCTGAGAACAATCCCAGGCTGAAGCCACTGAAGAAACAGGGATTTTAGTTCTGAATGAGAAGAGAAGCAGATCCTCCCCCTCTGACCCAGCCCAGACGACACCTTGACTTCAGATTTATAAGACTCTACACAAGGAGCACAGCAAAGTCCATCTGGACTTCTGACCTGAAGAACTGTGAGATAAAAAAATAGTGTTGTTTTCAGCTGCTTGGTTGGTGGTGATTTGTTAGGTTCTGGAAGCGATAGAAACCTAACACAAAATCTAAGCAAATCCATAGCAGAATGGTTGCATTTGACACAGATGCTTCCAGCACTGCCACCTTGATATTTGGACATACATTCAGCTCCCCAGCATCTTGGCACCCAGCTCCTGTTTCCTAATCATCACTGAAGAAAGTGTCAGATTCCCATGTATTCCCCTCATCATTTCCCCAAGCACTTCCATTCTCTATTATTCTCACTTTCCAGAGGCCACCTCCTTTTGTTAAATATTTGCAGAGTGAAACAGAAACACAAGAATGTCTAACTACAGTTGCTATCTCACTTCCCTTCATCAAGGTTAAGATTGAAACCTCATCCTTAATCATCTTGTCTCCTTAGCCACCTTGTCCCTGATACTACCAAAATTGATACATTCTGCTATGAATTTTTATGTTGGTCTTCCAATTGAATCACATATAACCTAGCAATTTCCTCATTTCAGCATCTCTCTCTTCACTTAGTCCTCTGTTTCTTGGACACTATTTTTTAAGGTAAATATTTTAGGTAATATTCAGTGGAGATACGGATTAAGCCTATGTGTGTTATATTTCTATAATGGATTCTTATTCAATTTATAATAAAATTCAAGCTATTTCTACAACCCCCAGAACCCTCTATAAACTGATCCCTGATAACTTTTCCTGTCTTATTCCTGTCATTCTAGCATTTACCCACCCAATTCTAGGCGGGACTGGCCTTTCTGTTAATCAAACAACTACAGCAGCATCCAATAAATGTTTGTGATATTGATGTGCTTACCGAGGAAGGGCTTCCTTGGGAATTCCTCACCCCTCCAAGGGATTCTTTGGGTCTGAGGAAGTCCTTTCATTTTCATGAGTCAATCAAAGAGGAAATAGCCACTCTTTGGGCTACCAATTCTATGAGCTACCGTAACATGTCATCTCATATTTGTGCACCAGGAGAGTTTCAGTGAGGCCTATTGGATTCTCTGGGTTCATTTACAGAATCTTAACATAATCCTGTATACCATAGGAGTCTTTGAGGAAAACAAAATGATACCTAGGTGATATGGTTCAGCTCTTTGTCCCTACCCAAATCTCGTCCTGAATTGTAATCCTCATGTGTCAGGGAGAGACATGGTGGGAGGTGATTGGATCATGGAGGTGGTTTCCCTCACACTGTTCTCGTGACAGTGAGGCAGTTCTCACAAGATCTGATGGTTTATAAGTGGCAGTTTCTCCTGCACTTGCTTCTCTCTCCTGTTGCCTTGTAAAGAGGTGCCTGCTTCCCCTTCATCTTCTCCAATGATTGTAAGTTTTCTGAGGCTTTCCCAGCCACGTGGAACTGTGAGTCAATTAAAACTCTTTTCTTTATAAATTACCCAGTCTTGGGGTAATATCTTTATAGCAGTGTGAAAATGGACTGATACACTAAGGAAAAACTCAATCCTTGAAATAGACTGTTGCATTAGTCTGTTCTCACACTGCTATAAAGAAATACCCAATACTGGGTAATTTATAAAGACAAGAGGTTTAACTGGCTCATGATTCTGCAGGCTGTACAGGAAGCATGGTGGCTTCTGCCTCTGGGAGGCCTCAGGAACTTACAATTATGGCGGAAGGTAAAGGAGGAGCCAGCACTTCACACGGCTAAAGCAGGAGGAAGGAGGGAGGTGCCACACACTTTTAAACAACCAGATCTCAGGAGAGCTCATTCACTACACTGTTCCAAAAGCAGTTGGTGCTAAACCATTCATGAACACTCCACCCCCATAATCCAATCACCTCCCATCAGGGCCCACCTTCAACACTAGGGATTACAATTTGACATGAGATCTGGTGAGATCTGGGCAGTGATATGGTTTGGCTGTGTCCCCACCCAAATCCCATCTTGAATTATTGTTCTCATAATTTCTGTGTGTCATGAAAGGGACCCGGTGGGAGATAATTAAATCATGGTGTTGAATCATGGTGTCAGGTCTTTCCTGTGCAGTTTTCTTGATAGTGAATAAGTCTCATGATATCTGATGGTTTTATAAAGAGGGTTTCCCCTGCACACACTCTCTTGCCTACTGCCATGTAAGACATGACTTTGCTCCTCTTTCACCTTCTGCCATGATTGTGAGGCCTCCCCAGCCATGCAGAACTGTGAGTGAATTAAGCCTCTCTCCTTTATAAATTACCCAGTCTTGGGTATGTCTTTATTAGCAGCATGAGAACAGACTAATACAGGCAGGGACACAAATCCAAACCACATCAATGTGTACAATTGTTTAACAGTGGAAATGTAATAGCAAACATAATGCAAGGACACTATCAATCCTTTCTAACCAGGGTTTGGTTTTCAGGCTGGTGTCCCTGGACCAGAGTCTCTGCTGTGCTCTTGGTCAAGAAACCTTAGTCACCTGAATTTTCTGTCTTGGACTAAGGTGAAACAGTACCTGAATGATGATACAAATTACTCTCAAGGAGTAAGAATCCAAGTGTGTGACATTACATAGCTTTGCATCTATGGAAACCTAAATCATAATTGTTTCCACTGCCCAATTGTGTTCCTTTTCATAACATTTACTATTCTGGCTATATTTATCATAGAACCTAGGAACCTTAGAGTTGACCTGAATCTAATTAAATTTCAGACCTCCTGGCCGAAGACCCTAATGGAAGAGCAAAACTAAATCAACATATTACCCATCTCAAGTATTTCTCTGAGGACCCAGACCACTGACTTTTTGTTGTCATTTTCAGGTTGATCCTATAACTGCATGTTCTACAATATCTGTGCTCCACCAGCTCAGTGAGGAATCATTGGAATATCAAAAGTAAATGTTGGTCACCATATACCTTTTGGTACTAGTCTACGAAATAATTGGCTGAGGAACCGTTTCATATTAAAGAAAAGCTAAAAGCAATGTGTGATCTTAGATTAGACCTATGATTGGAATATATGTATATTTTATATACAAAATATTGAGGAAATTGACAAAATTTAAATACAGAATATGGATTAGATAATAGGAATGTATCAAGGTCAATATTTAAAAAGATAATTTCAACTTTTATTTTATTCAGTGGGTACATGTGCAGGCTTTTTTTTACATAGTACCCAACAGTTTTTCAACGCTTATCCCCCACCCTCTAGTAATCTGCAGTGTCTATTATTGTCATCTTCGTGGCTATTGTACATGGGATTCCATACTTGATTTTGCTCTCAACACGAACATTATTGGTGTAGAGAAATGCCACTAAGTTTTGTACGTTGCTTTTGTATCCTGAAACTTTGCTAAAGTTATTTATCATTTCCAGGAGCCTTTCGTTGGAGTCTTTAGGGTTTTCTAGTTATAGAGTCATCAGTGAAGAGAGATAATTTGACTTCTTCTTTGCCTTTTTGGGTGCCTTTTACTTCTTTCTCTTCCCTGATTGCTCTGGCTAGGATTTCTAACATCAAATTTTTTGATGTTGATCATTATACTGTAGTTATGCAGGGGAATGTCTTTGTTCTTTCTAAGAAACATACATTGAAATGTTTAAGAATGAAAGATCATTATATGTAATTTACTCTCAAATGGTCAAGGGAGAGGAGAGAGAAAGAGACAGAGAGAAAGAATAAGAAAAGAGAGTGAGTAAATGGGGCAAAATGCAAACAATTTGTCAATCTATGTAAAATGTTTACAAGAGTTCTGTGTTACATTTTTGCAACTCTTCTGTATGTTTAAAATAATGTTAAAATAACAATTTTCCCAAATGTCAAATGTTGCCACATACAAGCATTTATGAGCATGGAAAATGTGGCTTCTGAATGATAGGATACAAAATCTGGTGATGAGCAAATACACTGAAAATATCAAGATTGAGTTGCCATCTTAGAAGGAGAATATTAGCTATAAATCACATGATGAATACATCAATATTAAATAGACTAGAAACCCAATAATTATAAGGTCACAAGAGTGCAATAAACATGAATTATCTCCATTGCATGTATTTTCATCTCTACTTGCCAGTTTTATGAGATTCAGTCCCCAATATGTTTTCAATTAATTCGACATAGAAGATTCACTTCTAGTATGTTTTCAAATTGTTTCAAATCCTGACCATCTTTTTGATTGCTCTACCTTCCAAAAGAAAAGAAGGGAACACTAATTTCCTTTCCTGATTTACTTCATTGTTTTCTTCTGTTAGATTAACTTTACCTATAAAAGATTGTCTCTTGACTTTATATATATATGTGTGTGTTTGTGCGTGTGTGTGTGTGTGTGTGTGTATTTGAAGAGGACATGTGCCTCCATAAAAGGAAATAAAATGAGAGAATACATTATTGATTTTGTGAAATCAAAATATTTGAATTATGGTTTCACAATATTCAAAAACTCTTGCAGTTTCTGTACTTATTTCTTCTGATGCGTAGAGTTTCGGGGACTACATATGTTTCACAACCAAAGATATCCACTTGAAATAAAAACATTATAAAGTTAGAAAGTGACTCTGTCGAAGTTTTTCTTTTAACTCTCCAACCAATGCTTCCTAGCTATGACTCTTGTCTTTCCCATTCTTTCTCCTTGGCCATTGTATTCATCATTTATACCCACACCATGTGGCTGTGGACTAAAGAGGTTGATTTAAATTCCAATCCATTGTCTACCTCTGCTGGCTTATCCTGTGAAAGTTTAGCAATGGTGCTGCATCCACCCGTGAATTCCATTTGTTGTTCCCTGCCTTTCCAATGAATAATAGAAATTTTGCTAGATTTTCTTCTGCCAGGGCACTTTTCAATCTTCCATGCCCTCAGGATTCAGAATTCATGTTAAGATGCTTCTATATGAACACAACCATCAAATTGTCTCCTAGGTTAGAGAGAAATCTCTCACTCGGCTGTCTAAATTTCAGCAATTGTAAAAGAATAAACAAAAAATAAATTGTTTTGTAATGCCGAAAGGATAAAAACAGCTAGTAGAAATGGAAAAATATTTTTTATCATACCAAACTCTAAGCAAAAGAACTCCTTTAAGTTCAAAGAATGCAGTTCTGGAGCTGTAAGAAGTTCCAAAAATGTTTCTCCTAAAATTCACCTCAATCTGTTTTATACTATTTTAGATATCAGATTCACAGGTTTAAAGCTTCCTTGAGAGAAACTATGATGTCATAAATTCAAAGATTCTTGGCTTTTTGTAAATCAAGCCTTATCTTGCCTTTATTGGCCCGTGGCTATATAGTGTCTCACCTACATTAATGATGTAAATCAGACCTTCCAGAAACTTTCTGATTTTTGTCTTTTAGGAGGTCCAACTTCCCTTTGCTGCCACAGGATGCCCCTTTGTCCTTAGAATAAACATGTTTTTATTTGATAAAATTAACTTGACTTGGATTCTGATGTTTGCATCCTTCATTAAGGGGGTTCAGAAAATCCACTCCCAATGCTGGCTGTGAGCCCTCGGAAGAATCATGCTTTGTATTAGAGTATGTAAATTGGTCCTCATCCCCAAACATGAATATCTCTTCACCCAGCCTGACCAATGTGTCAACGTGCTCAAACCATTCACACCTCCCTGCTTCCACCAAATAATTCTTTGCTTCTGAACATTCTGAACTTTGTCTTGGGCTGTCCCTGCATATAGAACATGTGAAACCCTTCTAAACCCTACTATCCCCACCACCACAACCTTGTCACCCATGTTCCAACCCAGTCTCTTATTGATGGTCTTCACTGCATGCCATTTATACTATAAAGACAAATTTAATTCCCTCAAAGAGGAAGTCATATTCTCCTCTTTCAAACTCCCATAGACCTTTATTCCAAACTCCCATAAACCTGGAATTCCTTATATTTATAGGACTTATCACACACTAACTTTTTTTTTTTTTTTTTTTTTAGAGACGGTGTATCACTCTGTCACCCAGGCTGGAGTACAGTGGTGCAATCATAGCTCACTGCAGCCTCAAACTTCTGGGCTCAAGCAATCCTCCCACCTCAGCCTCCAAAGTAGCTAGGGCTACAGACAGAGCCGCCACATCTGGGTGATTCTATAAAAAAAAAATTCACAGAAACAAGTTCTTGCTGTGTTTCCCAGGATGGTCTCAAACTCTTAGCCTCAAGTGATCCTCTTGCCTCAGCCTCCCAAAGTGCTGGGATTACAGGCCTGAGCCACCACACCTGGCCACTAATTTGAATAACTGTGAGTCATGTGTCTCTTCTGTGTTCCCTTCATATACACAAGAACCTCTAGCAATGGGTTTACATAGTAGACATAGTTTAATGAAGTTTTGTGAGGTGAAGGATGTGTGCTGTTTGTTCCTGTTTGAGGTCCTCTTTGGCCCCATAGATATCCCAATTCTGTTTCTACAGCCCTGACATTTGTGGCAATCAACTTGTTCTTGACTATCTACTGTGCAGAACAACCACTCAGAGCACCCAATCACTAAAAGCTCATGCACACACACACACACACACACACACACAAATACAACATACACACTCCTGAGAACTTCTCCCTCCACATCCCAACATTCTGGGCTGTGTTATCAAACATGATAGTAGGTAGTGCAGGCATCACCCTCTGGTCACGCTCAATTGTAGCAAATGTAGAATCATGCCAGCTGGACACTTAAAAACATATTTTTTCTCTAGGAGGAAATTATAATTGAGATTTAGAAGCACTGTTCCTTTGAAGCAAGGTCTTGCAAAGTCAGCATGGGAGCCATGTATCTTTGTGCATTCAGAATTAGTAAAAGCAAGACAGGAAGAGATGCTTTTCAGAAAAAAAGATAAAAGCATGACTTCCATACAGGTAAAAAAAATGAACACATGTAAACGATTTTATTTTACTCATTAATCAAATGAGACAACCGGACAGATAATATAACTGGTTCAAGGGGGAAAATGCACAAATTCATATACAGCAAATCAGTTGAATTGCAGAAGAAGGCAAAACTGTAGACATTTTTGAGAATCAGTTGAAACTCTATCATACAAGACAGAGTTTGCATTATCAGTTACCTCCGATTTACAAAGAGTTACAAAATAGCTCAAAGTCAATGAACAGGGATAGAGTTGTACTGCCTGGAAAAGCGTGTAAGAGCCAACGCATGTGATACGGTTTGGCTGTGTCCCCACCCAAACCTCATCTTGAATTGTAACTCCCAAAATCCCCACGTGTCATGGGAGGGACCCAGTGGGAGGTAATTGAATCATGGGGACAGTTACTTCCATGCTGTTCTCATGATAGTGAGTGAGTTCTCACGAGTTCTGATGGTTTTACAAGGGGCTTTTCCCCTTTTGCTCAGCACTTCTCTCTTCTGTCACCATGTGAAGAAGGACGTGTTTGCTTCTCCTTCTGCCATGATTGTAAGTTTCCTGAGGCCTCCCCAGCCATGGGGAACTGTGAGTCAATTAAACCTCTTTTCTTTATAAATTACCCAGTCTCAGGTGTTTCTTCATAGCAGCGTGAGAGCAGGCTAATATAGCATAGTTTTTCACTGAGGTACATTTATTCCCTACAGTGCCATATGGGGAGAGGGAGAGAGCTAATGCCTGTTTTCTAATATATTTGCAGCATCTTGTTTCAGTTCTCAAGAGGCTGAGTTATACATCTTCCCCTGAGTTTGAAGAATGCTGTAGTATCCTTGTAATAAATTCTTCTTATTTTGTTAGTTCAGCTTGTTTAAGAGATTTTCTGTTGTGCATTTGATAAGATAACATTCAT
Source organism: Gorilla gorilla gorilla (assembly GCF_029281585.2). Classification (NCBI taxonomy): domain Eukaryota; kingdom Metazoa; phylum Chordata; class Mammalia; order Primates; family Hominidae; genus Gorilla; species Gorilla gorilla. The sequence continues at coordinate 17,944,844 of NC_073247.2, read as the reverse complement.
TTCTTCAGAAACAAAACAAATCAAAACAAAAAGCCACCAATACTTGCCAGGCATACTTTCTGAACCCTTGGTTGCCTTTCCTTTCTGGTACACGGTTTCTGGAATTTATTTGGTTAAATCAAGACAGAGGGCACCCTGGATAGAGACACTCATATAATTTCATATCCTTTTGGGGTAGCTCGATGCTGGTCTGTGATTTGGAAAACCGTAAAATAAAATAAATAACAGAAGGAAGGCAATGGTCTTAGATAATTGTACTCAGCACAAGTGAGGGGTCATGACATCAAGATCACGACAGAGGGTGGGCACATTGTCTTGGAAAGCAGATGGCCTAGTGACACATGACCAGCATTTCTACTGAGCAGCCGTGGACTGAAGCTGAGTAGGTGATCTCTTTAGACAGTGCACATCTGCCCCATCTCACCCAGGTGCCCACTCCACCTATTCCACCCTTTCAGGTTTCTCTTTCTGGCCCCAGAAGACATCAGAATCTCCAAGTCCTTCTTCTAAGCCCCCAGAGTCTGACCTGTAAAAAAACTCTGACTCCATTCATGCCCCACATCCAAAGACACACCCTGCCGTGATACAATTGCTATTCCTTTTCAGGCTGCAATGAATGTTATGAGCTTCTTCTCACCTGGGATGAAGCCCACCTGCATGGAAACCTTGTCTCCATTGTTAGCATCCCTCAAAGATTATCCTGCTTTATGGATGAATGAACGGTTCCCAACAAACCCCCATGTGATGGCAGTTCCTGACCTGCCACTCAGACTCAATCTTCTCATCAAACCCACTGATGCTAGGTGGAAAAAAAAAAAGATAGCATTATTTAAATACACTTTGACTGCACCATATAAATCAATTTTTACAAAAGTTCCAGGGAAAATGCCACTTCTTACTCTAGTGAGAACACTTTTTAAAACATATATTCTAAATTTTAAGCATCTGTTAATTTTGTTGTGCTTTATAGTGTCTTAGTTTCTTATTTCTTACTAATCATTTAGTCATTTTCAAAGAATGGCTTAGGTACCTTTATTATTTTCTCATAGATATTCTTGATAAAAATTACTAATTAAAATAGATAAAATGGTCTTTTGTTGTAAAAATTATACATGCTTATATTGTTCTAATTTATATATCTTCTTCATAATAATAAAAAGCTCAATAGAGAGTTAAAACAGAAAGGCTTCTACTTTTGAGTTGTATTAAAAATTTGGGTCAGATTCCTAGACTCAGAGCTGGAAGTAACCCTAGAAATAAAAATAGTTCTGTGGTTCTTAAATTTTGTATTATTCCTTAGTTAAGAATGCCCTTTTGAAATAAAATCAAACAAAAAATCAACTTGGTATATGAAGCAGATCAAAGCTGAGCCCATTTTATACATTGGAAAATTGAAACACAGAAAAATCAAGTGGCTTTTCCAAAGGTCCAATTGTCATAGAAGGCACAAGAACTCAGATGTCTTGACTCATATCTTTCCTTTCTCTACACCTATTAAGAGTTGACCCTCCCACTGTGTGTGTGTGTGTGTGTGTGTGTGTGTGTGTGTGTGTGTGTGTGTGTGTGAGTGTGGTCTATCTTTTAATTCTGTTTAAGTAGAGCTATCACTTACTACTTACAAGAAAATAGCCAGTGTTTCATTTAAATTATTTCTTTGGAAAACAAAATACTACTGGGTTATCTGCCATCAATCATGGGTTTATTACCCAGTTGTAGGTGGCAACAGAGAGATGATGTGAGAATGGGATACAGAAGGAGACAGTGAAGCATGGTCCAGAACAACTCAATGGAAGGTGCTAAGCCAGCAATGTATGGATGAGATACACATGTGTAAAGGATCTCAAAATCACCATGGGTGTGATAAAAGGGACCAACCAGCAAAGCAGACTGCACTGACATTTACATAAAGAAAGCCCACCTAACTCAAGCTTTAGCCTTAAATGCTTGCAACCATTCTACAGAGTGGGGATTATGAACACATAATCCGGAATTTTTAAGAATGACAGTTTACACACCCTAAAGACACTTATTGTCTTGTCTTTTTCTTTCCAGTTGTTCTAATGATGGGAGTCTGGCAAAGAGGAGAAACCAAGCTGCTTCGTGCACCTCTTTCTGCCCTCCAACTCCTTTTTTTTTTTTTTTTTTTAAGACAGAGTCTCGCTCCGTCACCCAGGCTGGGATGCAGTGGTGCGATCTCGGCTCACTGCAACCTCTGCCTCCCGGGTTCAAGCGATTCTCCTGTCTCAGCCTCCTGTGTAGCTGAGATTACAGGCACCCTCTACCACACCCGGCTAATTTTTGTATTATTAGTAGAGACGGGGTTTCACCATGTTGGCCAAGCTGGTCTCGAACTCCTGACCTCATGTGATCCGCCTGCCTCGGCCTCCCAAAGCGCTGGGACTACAAGTGTGAGCCACTGCACCCAGCCCCAACTCCTTTTCAACAGCTCGTAGCAGCCCACCCGGCTCTGATTCCCTATTCTGTGGAAGAGACCATGACAATATCCCCAACCAATAAATAAGTACACAGAGGAGGTCTGAACAGATACCAGGGAAGGCAGAATCAAACTTTGTCTCAGTATAATAAAGACAAACTACAACAAGCCCACCAGGAATTATTAGAAAACTAGGGAAAAGAAATAGAAAAAGTGTCCTCTATGGCAAAAAAGGAACATCTTTTACCACAATTGAGGAAAAACAATTGAATTTTAGAGTTTCCTCATTCATCTGGATAAAAAAAGTCACTGTTTTGATAACTAAGATTGACAATGATGAAAAAAGTTGATAATGCCTAATATCAATATACAGTGTCAATAGTTGCATGGACAGTTGGAAGTAGGCTTCAAAAGTCTTAATTGCATATGCACTTCTTTCTACTCAGAAACCTCACTTTAGAAATTTATCCCAGGAAAAAAAGTCTGACAAATGTAAAACGGATGTACAAATACACTCATCACATTTTTGTATAAAAGAGTGAAAAGTTTAAAAACACTTTAAATGTTCATCAATAGCGCTGATTTAACAAATTATAGTACAATGAAACATAGCGAGTTACTTAAAATGGTAATAGAGACAGATGAGATAGATGATAGATAAACAGGTAGATAGATACATAATAGAGACGTAGATGGTAACAGACAGATGAATAGATAGATGAGATGGAGACTAGATTAGATAGGTAGATAGATAGATATTAGATAGATGGTTGGATGGAAAGATAAGATAGGTAGATAGATGACAGACGATAGATAGATAGACGGACACATAGATAGATAGTAGAGAGACAGATAGGCAGACAGCAAAACTGAGCAAAACTGTCCTTGATGTATTCTTGGGAGGGGGAAGCAAATTTGAGAGAGCATAAAAATAACCGATGTATCTTTCTGTACAAATATATATGCACATGTGTAGAAAGCTAAGTAACACATTAACCAGTATATTTACGGTGACTGTCTCTGGGAATGGAATTTGTATATACAATTTTATGTCTGCTTTACTTCTGTGTTGTTCGGAGTATTTCACAGTAAACCTATATTTATTTATATAATTTTTAAAAATAAAGCAATTTTTATTGTAATGAAGAAGGGAAGGCCCCTGTGAGTTTGAATCAATGTCCTCCAGAGATTGCACAAATGTTGTCTTCCATATAAAACTGTTGTTTCATATTTATTAGAGCAGCCTATAATCATGGCAATAATCACATTACATTTTTTGTGCCAGGATGCACATTTTTTCCCTAAAATAACTGAGGTATAATCCAAAGATTTGACATAAATAACCCAGAAAACATAAAAGTGGATGCAGTGAGCCACAAGGACATAACCAAAAAACCCAGGATGGTGTCGATGACCCTAACAATAGCCCCGACATATCCTACCAATGTCAGGTGGTTTAACATGGAGACAGTGCTGTCAGCAGTGGCCCATGTATCTGTTGACGATCACAATTCACGAAGACCTGCATTGAGTGCAAGGTCCTCTCACACCAACCAAGATCAACTCTGCATGTTTCCATCCAAGTAATCCCAGCTGAGGCATTTTTGCTGCTATTATAGAGTTTAAACAATATGCCAGAGACTTCTTTTATTTGTCCTTCTCTGAAAGACAAGAATGTAAACTGTCAGGGTCTAACTCAAGTTCCTCATTAGTGCAAAACCCTTCAGTTACTCCTACTATTCCTATTCCTATTACACACAGCCTTCTCTTGACATGCCCTCCTCATGCTAAACCTCATGCCCATCAGAACTGTGTTCTCTCCCTGAAAATCTGTGACCACAGAACGGTGCAAGGTGAAAACATGATTCCAACATGTGTGAGTTTTAATTGTCATGATAGTGTGCAAAGTGAGGACTGCGGATTGTCATCAACAGTAATACTGGTATTAACTGTAATGAAGGTTCACTCTGGTTAGCCCTACCCATGAGCCACATCTTGTGCTAGGAATTTTATATTGATTCTCTCACTAAATCTCTACAGCCTCCCATGAATGGAGTAGCATTATTGTTAGCATTTTACAAATGATTGCATAAAGGTGTGATGTAGCAGGTGACTTGTCATGAACAGAGAAAATATTTAGGCCTGAAGTTTCATGGAGGAGGTGGCATTTAAAGTGGGCTTTTGCTAAATAAAGAAGAATCTTCTGAGACAGAATATTCTGGAAAAAAGAATACAGAAACCCGCAGAACTCTAAAGCCAGAAAAGGGCAGGATGCATGTGGGGAAGAGTGAATGCTGCGTTGTGTATGGGATGTGATGAGGATGTGGCCTTTGCGGGGTCATACTTCCCTGAGAGCCAGGGTCTCTCACCCATTCTTTTTTTTTTTTTTCATTTATTTTAGAATCAGGGGTTTACGTGCAGTTTTATAATGCAGGTATACTGCATGGTGCTGAGGTTTGGAATATATAAATGAATTGCATCTCCCAGGTGGTAATCATGGTACCCAACAGAAACATGTTTTTGACCCTTACACCTCTCTTTCCCTCCTCCCCTTATATTCCCTAGAGTCTATTTTCCCATATTTTTAAACTTTGTTCAGGGGCACATGTGCATGTTGGTTACATAGGTAAACTTGCGTCATGGGGATTTGTTGTAAAGATTATTCATCGCCCAGGTATTAAGCCTAGTACCCATTAGTTATTTTTTCTGATCCTCTCCCTTCTCCCACCTTCCACCCTCTGATGGGCTCCAGTGTGTGTTGTTCCCCTCTATGTGCCCACGTGTTGTCATCATTTAGCTTCCACTTATAAGTGAGAACATGTGCTATTTACTTTTCTGTTCCAGCAATCCCATTATTGGGTATATACCCAAAGGAATATTGTTCCCATTTTTATGACCATGTGTACCCAATGTTTAGCTCCCACTTATAAGTGGGAATGTGTGGCATTTGGTTTTCTGTTTCTCTATTAGTTCACTTGGGATAACGGTTTCCAGATGCATCCATGTTGCTGTAAAGGACATGATCACATTCTTTTTTATGGCTGAATAGTATTCCATGGTGTATATGTACCACATTTTCTTTATCCGATCCACTGTTGATGGGTACCTGGGTTGATTCCATGTCTTTGCTATTGTGACAACTGCTGCAATGAAAATATGAGTGCCTGTGTCTTTTTGATAGAACAATTTCCCCTTCTTCCTATCGGCCTTGGCAAAGAATTTATGGCTAAGTCCTCAAAAGCAATTGCAACAAAAACACAAACTGACAAATGAGACCTAAACTCTTGCCCTTTCTAAATTACTGTCACCACGTGTTATCTGTCCCACAGAATTGTGACAATACATACAGGATTGCCCTCTTCTATTGCTCCATTTGAGAATATCTTTGGTTTTGAACTAGGTTATTATTACATTTAAATTTATTTTTTAAATTTAACTTTTAAGTTCAAGAATACGTGTGCAGGTGTGTTACATAGGTGAATTTGTGTCATGGGGGTTTCTTGTACAGATTATTTCATCACCCAGGTATTAAGCCTGGTACCCATTAGTTATTTTTCCTGATCCTCTCCCTCCTCCCACCCTCTTGTCCTCTGACAGGCCCCAGTATCTGTTGTTCCTCTCTAAGTGTCCACATGTTGAACTAGATTATAACTTTCAAGGATAAGGGGGCTTTGCCTTCAAAATTCCAGCATGCTGACTGGACATAGAGATGGAACTCAAATTAATCCGCTGCTGATCAATTACTTGTCCACTGTGAAAGTTCAGACACTACCTTCATGTGTCCTGTCAACACGTTCCCATTTTTTGAAAAACTGCATTCTTTATGTAGATATGGGAGGAAAGATGTGGAATTACATCTTGTTTGTTATTTATTGGAATTGTCTGGCCTCTGGCAATTATTTAGTCTCTTCAGGCTTCAATTGTCCTTTACTGGAACTTAAGCTCCCAAATCTAGGTTGGGCATCCATTATATATGCTATATGTCTCTTTTTGCAGTTGTCAAATTGTCCCTCCTACTCATCGTAGGCTCCAAGGGTGTGAGGAACAGCATCTATGCCATTCTGCAGCTCAACATCTGGCATAGAGTAGATAAACAGGATGTGATATTTGCTATATCAAATGGAAATTATATGAAATATGTGCCTGCCTAGGATTATCACTTATCTCACAGTGGTTTTTAAATAAAGTAGGATTATACTTGTGAAATTGTTGGGTTTCTTCTAAAGTTCAATAGCAATTGTATTTATATATGATAGAGGTAAATACTATATAATCCTAAGTTGTGATAAAAAAGAGCTTCCAGGAACAGATGTCTAGCAGAGGGTCTTTAAGAATTCCAGTGATATTAATTTTAAGGTTCCCTTCTGGGACTCAGGATCAAGGAGGAAGTTACTTATAGCCAGGGAACATTCTGACGAAGCCCTAAGAGTCCAAATTAGAGGGACAGTGTTCAGCCAATTTCTGCGTTGATAATAGGTATCAGTGTTTGGATCTATGAAGTATCTAGCATTCCTTAGAAACTCAGGTGAATCAAAGTTCCAGTTGGTCTTTGAAATTATCTGCACCTGGTCACCTGGGTTCTCCATCCATTAAAAGGCAGCTCTGAGCTTGATGAGGGGCCACCATCAGCATCCTCTTTGCTTTCTCCCATGGCTGGTTTGACTCTCACTCCAAGGATGTATAGTCCATCTCATCTGAGTAATAAGACCAAGTAGAACAACTTCAGAGAAACCATTCTTATCTCTTGTAATGACTGTTTGTGAGTTTAGGTCTATTTCCTTCAAAAAAATAAGACTGAAATTCATGAGATGCCACAAAAAATACAGAGTTTACAAACTTGGGTCATTTTCCTGCATATTCTTTTAAAAGTGATTTGTCCTTTCTTTTCTTTCAGTGAACAGATGGATAGAATCATGAGTTTCTCCCTACAATATAAAATCGTGTTTGTTTAACATTCATGAAACTTGCTCCCTGGGAACATTTATCAGACAATTTGGGAGTAAAACCAGATATATGATGACAGAGAAATATTGGGCGGCTCCCATTTTTCAATTCATGTTTATGACAAACTTATTATGAATTAAATAATAATGGCCCAGGGTAGAATTAAAAGAACATTACTGAAGGTTGAGAATGTCTCATTTCTCGAATCTTCTGTTCTCTTCCAATATTTCTAATTCAGCAGGAGTATAAAAAAGAAAGAAATGCCATGTTAAAAATTATTAGTTTTATTATCACAGTAAAAATTTTCTTAAAATGGCCTCCAATTAATCATCTTGTCAGATTCATCAACAGAGCCCATCACTTCTGTAAAATGTTTTGGCTAATTCACTAACATGTTGAGGTCTTATATAAACATGGCAGTCTCTAGTTTGTCTATAACTTCTGCTTCTGTGAGTAGAGTTGTTCGCCTACCAGAAATCCATTGCTTTGATCCCAAAGCTGTGTTACAGCTTGTACTTGTTATTGCAATTATGGAATTTGATTTGCCAGAATGTAACCTAATCTTATTTGACGGCATCAAGAAAAAGAGCTGCTACTTTCAAAAGAACATAGTGGTTGGTTTTTGTAAAACTAAGTAAAAGTGAGCTAAATATTTCTATTAAATTTGGTGGGGGCAGCATAACCATACATGCTTGAGAAGAAAATAATAAAAATCTAGAAAAATTTTGCACTGAGATTTCTTTATATGTGTCTTAATTTCTACCTCTGCTTTAAAAAAATACTGTCAATTGTATATAATAGATTAGTTACCTATTACTATGTAACAAACTACCACAAAACATAGTGGCTTAAAACAACACAAATTTGTTAGCTCATGGTTCCTATAGGTCAAGAATCTGGGCATGAGTTACGTATACAGTTCCTGTGTCAGGGTTTGCCACTGGGCTACAAGCTTGGTGTTGACCAGGGCTGAGGTCTCATCTGAAGGCTTGACTGAGGCAGATCCACTTCCAAACTCATGTGTGTTCACTCAAAGGGACATCTTAAGCTCAGCTGCCCACAAAGAACATGGATATGTCTTATACAGAAAACAACTCCAATTTGTGAACACATACTCAAAGAAACAACTTGATCTTATTTTAAAAACGTTGGTGGAGGATAGAGAGAGATTGATCTATATCTATCTATAAGTAGATAGATATAATATAGCTATAGATATAGTTAAGTGTACTATTTTAAGTATGCATACATCATTTTATGTGAATCTCCATTTTAGCCAAACATTTAGTAATTAAATGATTATAAACCTGGATCTCTTTGGATAAAAAAATGACAAGTTCATGAGATTTCCTTTAAAAATGCCCTAGGACATATTTTAGCTTTGTTCAAATATCCTTGCAGGCCAGAAAGTATAACAACAATCCCAGCTTTGCAGTAACAGTAAAATTAAAGACCAGCAAATCTCCTAATTGTCCTTCCTGACTTGAGGAAGGCCAAGCCTTTCCTCCAAACCAAGGTGCATAGGAACATCCAGCCTGTGTACCTCCCACAAGAGGAGAGGAAGCAAACAAGACCTTGTTGACTCCCATACTCTGAAATACAGCAACCATAACCAATAGCATAGCAACTCTCCCATGTGAAGTAGCTATAAAACAGGGCAGGTGGAGGGGAAGAAATGTGGAAGGAAGATACACAAATGTCTACGTTTGAATGGAGAGATGGCCAAAAGTTCCCATTTCCACAAGTCCTACTGTATTGTTCAAATTGAGTGTATTACATAGAGTACAAAATTCTGTTAACTAAATAACATGAATTTTTATATAAATAAGTGAAATATGACTTCTACAAATGTCATAGAATTTTGGGAAAAAATATGTGTAATTTGTAGCTATCAACCAAGGATTTTAAAATAATTTCCCCCCAATATCAACTTTTTTTTAATGAAAGAATTTGTCTCCAAGAAAGAACATCCAATATACTGGGTACCAGATGTCTCAGGAAATATTTCAGTCAGAGTCCATGTACCCTGAACCTGGTAGTATTGATAAGTACACTAAGAAATGTCTTTGGTTGTCATATTATATCTGAATCAATCTGATGCTACTGTTATTCACCAAACTATTCAAGTTGATTCACTTGCTGAACACAAGCTTCCTTTTTCAGATTTTAGGACCCATTTCAGGATGGGTTATTTTCTGTCAATCCATCCAGAACAATGTTCCCAGAATCCCTAGTGCATTGAAGGCACAAAAAAGTGACAGTAACTCATTATTTTTCTCTCTGATCCATAGTGATCTAACCTTAGACCTACCATTCAACCCCATTTTCACTTAGCATATTCGATATGGAAATTTAATCACCTTCCTATAAATGCAATATAGTGGGTAATGGATTTTCTGAAAATATTGTGTTTATATTCAATACGACTTCCCCCTTTTTTTCTTCATTTAGTTTGAAACCCATAATTAGCAAATGCCAGTGCCATGTAAGTTTGGCGAGTGAGATAACACACAGCAGGAATTCCAGACAGAAGCCAGAAATCTAGAAACCTAGCTAAGCTCTTTACCTGCCGCTGGGATTGACTGTTTGACTTTGAGATGTCATTTCAGCTTTTGTCTGTTTCTTCATCTCTGAATTGGGGCTGATCAAAACACAAGCAGACCGTGCTCACATGTGGAGATGAATAACTAACCAACGCAGTATGAACATTGCACTGCTGTGTGACTGCCAGGGGTCATGAAATCCGGAACCTTCTCTTTGGGCTCCTTTGGAAGACACATGGATTTGTATTCCGAGCGGGAAGAACACTTGATCCAAGAGCCTGGCTGCTGACAGCACTTCAAATCCTTCTGAAGGACTTCGTTGGCCCCCATTAGAAATTACAATGCTGAGAGGATGAGATTTTAGGTGTTCAGAGGTGTAGGGTGTAATTTCAGCTGGGAATGGATTCATTTCTTGGTTAATAGGAAGGTAAAGAAGAAATGGGTAAGGGAAAAAGAAATGTGTTTTTTCACCTGACCTAAAAAAAGAAAATGTATGAGATCTACAGTGACCAGAATGAATTAAAAATGTGATATGAAAGATAAGTGTTACTCACGTACCTTGAACATCTACCCTCAGATGCCTGGCATTGGAGGTCTTTGATGAACTGAACCAAACTTGCATTTCCAGCCCCACCCGCCATCCCCCTCTGCCTATGTCTGTGTAACCACTCTAGCGCTCTTGCACTTCTGGCTGACAGTTGAAATATGCAGCAGACATTTATAACTGTGATTGGCTCTCCATTCTCTTTGAGTAGAAAATTCTTAACCTCCACTGTCGGATAAAACACAATTCAGCTCATAATTCACTCCTCCAGTGTAATTAGAAATCACCACATCTCTGATCCATCAAAGCATGTTGTCCACCCTGACAAAATGGCCATAATTATGTTGCCTGTCACTGCATGCATCTATACTTCATTGTGCATTATGATCTCCAAAACGTAGGGGATGTGCTTCAATCATTTTCATACTCCTAAGTTTGAGCACCATACCCAGAACCCAGTACCTTCTCAATCAATATACACGGGAGGAAAAGTGAGGGAGAGACAAACTGATGGATGATGCCCATGAAAAAAATGAATTGCATGCATTTTCTTTGCACTAACAATTCCATTTATTATTATTATGAATATGTTTTATTTTGTTTATTTGGGCATATCATGCCAGAGAAGTCATTACTCCTTCTTAGTCATTTGGATGTTTTCTGAAGCTATTTAACTGTTTCAGGTTTTGTTTCCCTCCAGTTTATTCTGTGTGTCCCTGTTTTATTTAATCATGATCTAAACTGAATTTCCTCAGTCCCATGTTGTCGGGAGTCCAATTGAGATCCATAGTGATCCGAATTCTACTGGTTGGCTCACTCCATCTGCCTTGTTCAATCTTTTCTAGTTTTTCTAGAAATTCAAGGTGCTCATATCATGTAAATGCAAACACAAATCATTTCTTCCACCACAGTGCTTCAGGTATGTCCATCTATGCTAAACACAGGGATTTCTGCTTCTAGTTGATGGTTCCCCACTGACATCTCCTGCTAACTGCTATGAATCACCGTAGGGGCCCAGAGCACATGTGGCACACTAGGGTCACTGGTGCATTAGTAGCACCCAAGGTCCACTATTCTGTGAAGTGCACTAAAGCCCTGAGAACCAGGAAGATGGGAGAAGGAAATTCCTGTCTTTGCCACTACTGATATTTGGCCTGGACCCTTCCTTGCTGTGACAGGCTGTCCTGTGCACTGTAGGATGCTCAGCAGCATCCCTGGCCTCTACCCACTGGATCCCAATATCACCACCCCCTTCCAGAATGACAGCCAAAAATGTCTTCAGACATTGCCAAATAGCATCCCAGGAAAAGCTGTGGATTAGCACCCTCATCTGAATATTCACAAAGAACAATAATTTGATAAAGGCTCTGAAAAGTGCTGTGGTACAAAAAGAAGTCAGGTCAGCTGCATTGTCCAAATATATGGAGCCATTTATCAGAAGACAGCCCACAAAGGTAGCCTTGAACACAATAAAATCATAGAACTACTCTTTCAACCCTATTTTAAGCACATGAGACCAGCACTTGACCTAACTTAACGTACTTTTGAAAATACAGCCTGTAATCAAATGTCTATTTTTAAAACCTCTTATTATTTACTTATGAATATTAATGCATACCTAATAGGTACATTTGTAATGGAGATTATCACTCTAAAATTACTTTAATTACTCCATGATTTATTATTTATTAGCATATTTATTTGGGATATATTTATATATATGTGTGTGTATATATATATATATATATATATATATATACACATATGTGTGTGCATGCAATAAATACATTATATATTTTTTCTGGAAATAGGCAGTGTCCCAATAGTAACACCCTGTTGTGCTCTTATTGTGCAGGGAATATATTATTTGGTTAATTATTAGCACACACCTCATAATGCTTTGAATTCATTCAATACCTGATAATTTTTATATATGCGATATGCTGCAAAGACCACAAGGATTAAAATTGGCTGTGCACCCAACTCTTTCTCCTTCCCTAGCAAACACAGCAGTGCTGGATAAATCACTCCAGCCTTTCAAAGTAAGAATGGTGATATTTATTCCAGAAAATTATTGTCATGCTCGTGGAGGAATAAGTAAAATTTTCTTGGCACTGAAGATGCTCATTAGAAATTGATTTATGTTCAAGATCCAACCCCACCACCTACTGATTACAGAGAAGGAATGCTCTGATATTTTTTACAAGTTCGTAGGGTTTTTAAAAAAATTTTTTATTATAGAAGTTATACTTCCATGCTTATTGTTAAAATGCAAAAAATATATAAATGTGCAAAGAAAAAAAATACAGCTATTACTTTACTTCCCAGAGATGAATCATTGATGAGAGCTGGTGTGTTTCCTCTCCATTCTTTTTTCATTCTGTATTTCAGAGACTTTCAATGAAAACATTAGGCAATAGGATATGTTGTCTTTCCTGAGATAAATTCTGACCTCTTATCTTCTCCCAGGATTTTGAAGGATCTGCTCAGAGGCCTCTGATTTTTCTATAAAGCAGATGAGGAAGGAAAGAGGTGCTGTAGGTTTTGGCATTCATCCACATCCTAATGCAGGGGTCAGCAAACTTCTATAAAGAGCCAATAATAAGGATTGCAGGCTTTGTGGGACATATGGTCTTGGTCACAACGACTCAGCGCTGCTCTTGTAGCACAAAGTAGAATGAAATTGCAGCCATAGGCAATACATAAATGAATGGGCATTGTTGTGTTCCAATAAAACTTTATTTACAAAAGCAGGCGATGGACAGAATTTGGTTTCTGAGCTGTAATTGGCTACTTGCTATCCTATGGTGGCAAATGATGATAAGCAATGAACAAGTAATAAAGTTCCGGAAACAGAATAGCACTTGTATCTAACTGCGAAAACAGTTCCTGTTCCGTTAAAAAAAAAAAAAAGGAATACAAAAGAACATCAAGGGGAAAAACACATCCAAGTTTATGACTGAAAAATCATTTATTAAAACTTTGTGTCAGGGAAAAATATTGCATTGATGAATACTTTTCAAATTGAAACGCTGTCACGTGCTTCACTGACTGTTGTTTTGTTCGCAGACAACCCGTTTGAGGGAGTATCGACCCTACTTTAATCCCCATGATTCAGCTTTTTCTGGCTGCTTTCCAAGTTATAACCATTTCTGTCACTACATAAATCTCTTCAATAATTTCCCCCCAAATTAAGTCCCCTCTGTCTTTTCTGATCAACCAATTTCTCTCCTACAAACTCCAGATTCGACCAGCCACACATGGCTGACAGAATCTGTTTTTTTTTTTTTTTGGAGATGGAGTTTCGCTCTTGTAGCCCAGGCTGGAGTGCAATGGCGTGATCCCAGCTCACTGCAACCTCCACCTCCTAGGGTGCAACCGATTCTCCTGCCTCAGCCTCAGCCTCCTGAGTAGCTGGGATTACAGGCGCTCGCCACCACGCCTGGCTAATTTTTGTATTATTAGTAGAGACGGGGGTTTCACCATGTTGGTCAGGCTGGTCTCGAACTCCTGACCTCAGGTGATCCACCTGCCTCAGCCTCCCAAAGTGCTGGGATTACAGGCGTGAGCCACCGTGCCCAGCCCAGAATCTGTTTTTAAAAGGCTATTTTGTGATTAGACAATTTTCTTCAAGGATGATTTGTGAAAAAAGCCATCAACAATTATATTTTTTTTTGCAAGGAATACATTCAAGATGAAGATGGATTTCTGGTGCATTTCTTTTCTTTTTTTTTTTTTTAAGTCATCAATTTGCTACGGATTTAATCATTGCAGAGTCTACAGACAAATGGGGTTTTAGCTCAGCAAATACTGAGTGACCACTGTAGCCAAAGTTGCTGCTCTACCAAATTCTCAGCAGCTCCCTTTTACCTATTCTGTGTGGCAACATCTCGCTGCTGAGTGCTTTTTTCTAGCACTTTTATCAGGGGACCTGCTGTCCTTGGGTTGCTGGAGCATGGAGAAATGCCAGTAGTTAATATCACTTCTCATTCTGCATATCCATCCTCTCATTCACCAAAGCCCCAAACTGCAGCCAACATAGTCGATGATTGAATGGGGGTAGATAGGAATGCCCAGCTCCCTTACCTCCAGGCAAAACAAACAAACAAACAAACAACAACAAACAGAAATCCTCTAAGACATTGTATAAGCCTCAGTGATCCCCAGAGATCAGACTGAGACTGGGACTTTGCAGGAATCACACTCTATTTGACTTTCTCCCTTTTTCCATCCAGGTTTCTCACTCCTTTGCTGGCTTCCCCACTCTGAGATCCCAAGAACCCCAGTTTAGGAGCCACCTTTTGGGACCCTGACTTAACTAAAGCCCTAACCTGTAGTAGACACTGTACTGGTTACCTGCAGCTTTTCCTCACCTCTAACTACTTATGGGTCCACGCCAGTCTAGCTAGGATGCCATAACCTACACAGACGGCTAGGATCAATGCACCAAGCATCTGTGCTAAGAGAGAACAAAAGCGTATGCATTGATCAGGTAGGTCTATAATTTTTTTTTTTTTTCAGATTTTCCAGACTGGCTACAAGCCATCGCATGGGTAGAATAAAGTATTAGTCAGGGTTCTGCAGAGAAACAGAGCCAATTGGAGACTGGTTTTCCAACTGGAGAGATGGAGATAGATACATAGATAGATAGATAGATAGATACATAGATAGATAGATAGATAGATAGATGATAGATAGATAGGAAGAGAGAGATTATAAGAAACTGGCTCATGAAATTGTGGAGGTTGAAAAGTCCCATGATTTGCCATCTACAACCTGAAGACTCAATAAGTCCAGTAGTATCACTCAGTCTGAATCTGAAAGCCCAAGAACTAGGGAGCTGATAATGTAAACCCCTATCCAAGGCAGCAGAATATGAGATGTCTCAGCTCAAGCGGTAAGGCAAAAGAAAAAAGGAGAAAGGAGAATTCCTCCTTCTTCTGCCTTTTGTTCTATTGAGAGCCTCAACACATTGGGTGATGCTCGCCCACACTGCAGAGGGCAAACTCTTTGCCTGTACCATCCACCGATTCAAATGCTAATCTCATTCCAAAAGCCTCACAGACACACCTGGAAATCACGTTTAACCAGATACCTGGGAATCCTCTGACCCAGCCCAGCTGACACACAAAATTAGCTGTTGCAAGTTATGTGGGTCTCTTCCAAGGCATTATAAGAATTATCTGGGCAGTTAACTGAGTGTCTTTTAACCACATAATACTTGCATCGGGTTCTGCCAAATTATTGTGATGGCAAAAAGGCTAGAGCCTACACTGATGAATACTGTCACCTCTGCTCAATACAGTCTGAACCTGTCCCAAAATACAATTTTTATCTGTTTACCCAGCATTGATCAAGCCCTGGGAAACTGATTCAAAATGATGATACAGAATAATTTATGAAACAAAGTGTCAGCTTGCAGACTAGCCATTAAAAGAAATTGAGTTTATTTATGGGGGCTTTTGTACAGCTCAGCCCACCTCAGCTGGTTAGTTATGTACATAGGAACCAAGATATATTATCACATGGGAACTTTAGTAGAAATAAGAGTAAAATGATTTAAGAAAGGCCCAGCTAGGCTTGGTATGAATGTCCTAAACCCTTAAACAGGAGGGGTTTGTATTGGGAATTAGCTCAAATAGTCGTTGCCGTGGAGTTCTAATTGTTTGCATAATGAAACGTGGCTGATACCAACAAGAGTTCAACAAAGGTGATTTTGTTTACCTCTGTTCCTGTTCAGGTTGTTAAATATACTTTAGAATTAAGGTGATTATCTTTACTTTTTATTAGCAATTAAGCCTGAGCATGGTATATACATTTTATTTTCTATTCCTCAGCTATGATAACACTTCTTGCAGCCTAAATACCTGACTTGATAACTATTAGAGTTCAGAAGCAGATGACTTTACAGGAAGGCTATTTTGAAAAGATATATATAATTAATTGTACCTGAGTAAAATAGATTAAAATGTTATGACTTTGAACAGTAAAAGTTTTCTTAGCTAGACATAAAGAACACGAATCTAGTCCAGGCATGGTACAGTGTGCACCTGTAGTCACAGATACTTGGGCGGATAAGGCAGGAAATTGCTTGAGCCCAGGATACCAAGGCTGCAGTGAGCTATGACCATATGATTATGCCACTGCACACCAGCCTGACCAACAGGGTAAGACCCTGTCTCTCTCTTTCCCTCTCTCTCTCTCTCACACACATACACGGAAATGACTGATATTTTGATAGCCTTAAAATTTATACAGTAAATTGTTTAGCCACCACTTTGACAAACAACAAAAACAAGACCAAAAATACAAGCCACCATTGTTATCAGGGGTTTTTGTGCATGTAATTGACAAATGTTTTATATCAATAATATATGTATATAAATATATATAATATGAAACATTTTATATTCATAATATATGTATATATGTGTGTGTTAGTGTGTGTAAATTTCTATAAATCTGTTAGAAAAAAATGGTCAAATAATCTGAACAGGAAATTCTCAGAAAATCCAAATGACCAATAAGCATATAAAATGATATTTGACTACACTGGTAACGAGAGGAATGCAAATAAAAACAATAAGTGAGCTCTGGGAGGTGGAGGTGTGAGGATCACTTGAGGTCAGGAGTTCGAGACCAGCCTGGGCAACCTGGCGAGGTTTTTCTGTCTTTCCCAAAAAAAAAAAAATTAAAAAATAAGTACGATATGTTATTACATCATAACAATCAGATCAGCAAACATTTAAAAGTCTTCAATTTAAATTGTCAGGTAAGTTGTTTCAAACCCCATATTGGTAAGCAATACTAAATAAATATACCTGCCCTCTGAGCCAGCAATTTCATTCCTAATTTTATATGCTGAAGAAGTTCTCATATTGGTGTTCAAAATGACGTGTACAGGAATGTTCCTTGAGGCATTTTCTATAACAGCAAAAAACTGGAAACAACTTAAGTTTTCATCAACAGAGAAGCAAAACCATGTGTTTTATAGCCACACAATAAAAACATGTACAGTAGAACAAATGAGTCAACTAGAGATATATTGACACACAAAAAAAATCTAACAAATTGAAAGCAACAGAGAATGGCAAGTACCAGGAGGATATGCACAATATAATTGCATTTATTTACATAAATACTTTACATTATTACAGTTTTGAAATCAGGCAAAACATGTCTACATGTAGGTTCTAAATAGCTAATACATAGCAACAATTTTAAAATATGTATAAAAACTAAATACTAAATTTATGGTCCAGATTTTGGGGGTTCACAGGGAGAAGACAGTATGGAAATAAGTGGGGAAAAGGTACCAAAAAATTCAACTGTGTCTGAAATTTTCTATTATTATTATTATTATTTTATGAGATGGAGTCTCACTCAGCCACCCAGGCTGGAGTGCAGTGGTGCTATCTTGGCTCACTGCAACCACCATCTCCCAGGTTCAAGTGATTCTCCCATCTCAGCCTTCTGAGTAGCTGGGATTACAGGCACCCACCATCATGCCTTGCTAATTTTTGTATTTTAGTAGAGACAGGGTTTCACCGTGTTGGCTAAGCCTAGCCTCAGGTGAACTGACCTCAGGTGATCCACCCGTCTCAGCCTCCCAAAGTGCTAGAATTACGGGTGTGAGCCACAGTGCCCGGCCTGACATTTTCTATTATTAAAGATTGATAGAAGATACACAGATAAATAGATGATAGGTAGATACACAGATAAACAGATAGATGATAAAATCAATAGATTGATAGCCAATAGATAGATGGATAGATAGATGATAAGATAGATAGATAGATGGATAGATAGACAGATAGATGATAGGATGGTATATTAGCCTGATTTCATGTTGTGGATAAAGACATACCCGAGACTGGGAAGAAAAAGAGGTTTAATTGACTTACAGTTCCACATAGCTAGGGAGGCTTCAGAATCATGGTGGGAGGTGCAAGGCACTTCTTACATGGTGGTGGCAAGAGAAAATGAGGAAGATGCAAAAGCAGAAACCCCTGATAAAACCATCAGATCTTGTGAGACTTATTCACTACTATGAGAACAGTATGGGAGAAACCACCCCCATGATTCAAATTATCTCCCACCAGGTCCCTCTCACAACACGTGGGAATTATGGGAGTCCAGTTCAAGACGAGATTTGGGTGGGGACACAGAGCCAAACCATATCAGATAGATAGATAGATAGATAGATAGATAGATAGATAGATAGATAGATAGATAGAATGAATATATAGACACAGGTAAATTTTCATTTTTTATTTGTAATTCCTTGAGCAGAGCCATTCAATATTTGTCAGACAAGTCATAAGGCCTAACTCTATGCCAGACACTATTTATTTAGGGAAAATAATTAAGCCACTTCATTCTCTCAAGGCAAATGATGGGTCTCTAAGACCATGCATGTTTTAAGCGGAGCTCTGGATCACAGCCAATGAGCTGACCCTGGGTTTTGTTCCACTTCCGCCCAATTAGATGTGTGGTTAGTCATTAAAAATTAATTTTATCTCACTTTAAGAGGATTGTGGTTGGGAAGTTGATGTTACACTAAAGTTAAAAATAAAATCGCAATAAAAGCAAAGCTACCATTGTCTTCTGGATTCCTGTTGGCAAGGCATCTTTTCATGAGTATAGGTTTCAGAGGGTTAGCAGTTTCACATAATTCTACTTTTGGGAATCAATATTCATCCATGTGATTGGAGGTGTGGAGACTCATTGTAAGCGGGTCGCTATTCTGCTGTCTCTTTTTCTTTGCAAAGTCATTTTAAGTAACTGAAGTCTTATAGTGTTTCTATGAAAGGAAATCCAAACTTGAAGAACATTCATAACGAGAAATATGTACAAGAGAAATTTTCAAAAGAGAAGCAGCAATTAACTTGCTGCTCTGTAACACATTCTATGCAAATTATTTCCAGAATTCTTAATAAGAAGGTTAGCTAACTCTCAGATATTAAGAATAAAACTAAAATTATTTAATATTTACCATCTATGAACCTCAGCAATCATAGAATTATTAATCTGAAGTAAATACCCCAGAATTACAATAATTTGGTATTGTTGAACCCACACTTGCCTAATTTCAAACATTTCCAGAAAGATACTTCAACCCAAATAGCATGGAGCTGCAGATTATAAAGTTTACTCACAATCACAGTCAATTCTATTAAATAAATTATGTTTCCTTTTGAGCTATTGGCCTACGACCCTCTATGTAACATAATTTGAGTGTCATGTTTTATTTAGGTAACTGACATTTTGACCGACATACACAATATTTTTGTCACTCATGAAAGTTTATATAATTTACTCTCAACTCTAAGTCTTACTGGATCATAAAGATGTGATTCATGCATAATAAATGTAACAAAATTAAAAGAAAGAAAGCAGCCTCAAGGTTATAGTTTGGTTGGAAGAAGAAAAAAGAAACAAAGAACTACTTACTCTTGTAAAGAAGACATAAATAAGAGTTTTATATCTGGTACCATATCAATACTTATTTTTGTGGGCTAGACTTTATAATATGGGCATTGGAAAATTAGAGGTGAAATACACAAATACCCATTGCTTATGTGCATACACACATAAACACATAACTATGTGGTGTGTGTGTACACATATATTGTTTTACGGATGAAAATCACACCACTGTTCTGCTTGAATGTACCTAGCAGAGGATGCTTAAGACAATACATGAAATTAAGGCATGTTTGAGTGCCAGTGGGGCTCATGAAAGTTCTGAGCTAATTAAGAAAAAAATACATAAGGTTTATGTACATCAAAATGTCACCTTGATGGTCGATATGGCAGATCTTGAAGAATGTCATTTTTGTCTGGAGGCAATCTAGTCCTGACCCCCAAATCCTTCCCCTCCAGTGAGTCTCAGCCAGCATAGGACTGAGACAGACTTCCCTAGTAAGACTGCCCTCTTGAGACTCACAATACTGAAAGAGAAGAATGGCTGCTCTCTATGGAGCTGCTGACTCCCAGTAGAAAGGGAAGAAGCATGCCCTGTTTCTCCTTACAACAAAGGTAAGTCATTCCACTCCTCATGGGGGTCAGGAAGTAAGTGAACAGCAAGAGAAGCTACACAGACTGCACCCACTATTGGAAAGACACACCAGCCATGGAGAAGTGTCCTCTCTTTTCTCGAGTTAGGAGGCAAAAATTATTTATGTGAGGACCTGAAATCCATGGCTATTCGACATCACATCTATCCATTGCACAAATATTTATTTGAGCAGCTACCATGTGCCACGTGTATATTTGCTGAGAATGTACACTCTCCTGTGTTCATGCCCCTTGAAGTCTGTGGGTCACACTGGCATGTGCATTGGAAAAAATTTATTTGTGCCCATTGTGTATTCATACAACACCCAGAGCAATTTCAGCCCAAGAAACATAAGATTGAGGTAGCTAACCAAGATTTACATGCAGACTTTCACCATGGAACAAAGCCAAATAAAGCAGTCTTGACAAGGCTGGATGGGAGCCTTACCCTATTTAACAGGGTACCAAAACCACTATAAATTTAGAGTTACCCAGTGGGTGGGACTTATCTTCTATTGAATCAAGAAAGGAAGGCTAGAAAGAAAGAAGGAAGGAAGAAAGGGAGGGAGCAAGAGAGGAAGAGAAGGAGAAAGAAAGGGAGGGAGAAAGGAAGGGAGGGAAGGAATAGAATAACATGAAGATTTGTATGTCCACATTGCTAATGATGCCATCATACCCAAAATCAACTTCTCCAACAATTTTCATGTTGATAAGTCATGGCAAAGATTTAATAGAGACATTGAAGAAAAATACAGACAAAGGGCTTATCGTAAGTCAGAAATATTTGAAGAGCTAGTGAATGGAAAATAAAAATATTAAAATCTGATTTATAGCACTGATATTACTCATTGAAGAGGTAATGTACTGAGCTATCGGATTAATCATCACCATTATTGGAATGCAGAGAGAGAACTATGGGCTATAAAGATATCCTTGTTTTCCTTAAAGAATGATGCTGTTGAATTTTCATAAAACACTAAATTAAGAGTAACTTTTTTGTGTATCTCTGTGTATTTGCAATGAAATTTTAAAGTCAGAAGGCTCTATAAATTTTAATCTATGAGATATGCATAGCTCTTTTTGCACAAATAATTTAGTGAGGTCTTTTCTGCTTAACTTTAACTGCACAGGTAAGAATAAAGAATTTTTTTGTCGCCTACATTAGTAGACAAATTCAAGTAAACTTCAGAGGAGCTGATTCAGGCAGTAAGTTTTTCTTCAGTTTCATAAACATCCTTCTTTGGTTTGGGGTACGACTACTTCTTTGCATTTTATGCTCCAGTGTTAAAGAATAAAGTAGAAATTATAGGGAAAAAATTCAGTAACTGCATGATACTCTCTTACCTAATTGTGAATTTGGGGAATACTAATTGAAAATATGATTTAAAGTCTGGAAGCTTCATGTTGCAGCAACTGTTTTTCCAGGATGGAACCTCTAAAATAACAGGTAAAATGTAACTATTCTTTTACTTTTTAAGTAAATCTGATCTGATGGTTAACTAAGAATCAAGTTCTTGCCCTAAAGTAGTCTTCCAAATCCTGACTACCATTAAGTCTCTCATTTGAGGGTCTCTGTGCTGAGGACTTAAGTCCAAGGTTTTGGCCTGAAAAATGGACGTGCAGTTTGAAATTCTTGCATAAAGCCAAGATTCCCAAACAATTACAACCACCATGGTCAGTTAGTGGTCAGAAACTACTCCGTCAGAGTGGCTAAGTTACAATTTCTTTACAGTGCCTCCAAGTTTGTAAGTACCAAGAGGTTCCTGGTAGAAGCAAGAACAAATCCTTACCAAAAAAATCATTTTAAACAGAGTTCAAAGAACTTCTACAAATCAAGTTCCAAAGAACATGAGACTGTGTTCTTTCTCTCTCTCCACCCCGCCACACCAACGCAATCATAACATACACGAGAAATCATTAGAGAATCAATTAATTTTGAAAAGTAAGGAAAAAAATAAATGCAATTTATGAAAGCAACAAAGGCTGGGCATGGTGACTCACACCTGTAATCAGAGAACTTTGGTAGGCCGAGGCAGGCAGATCACCTGAGGTCGGGAGTTCGAGACCAGCTTGGCCAACATGGTGAAACCCTGTCTCTACTAAAAATACAAACAAATTAACTGGGTGTGGTGGCGTGCACGTGTAATCCCAGCTACTCGGGAGGCTGAGGCAGGAGAATTGCTTAAACCCAGGAGGCAGAGGTTGCAGTGAGCTGCGATCACACCACTGCACTCCAGCCTGGGCGACAGAGTGAGATGCTGTCTCAAAAACTAAAACGAAAATAAAACAAAACAAAACAAAAATAATGCTGATAAAATAAAATCAACAAAAAGCATAAAATACCTAAAAATAAATTTGCAAGAACATGTATAAAATTTCTACACTGAAAGCTACAAAACTTCGCTGAGAGAAATTTGTTAAAGGCATAAATAAATGGAAATATATACCATTTTTACAGATTGGAAGCCTCAGTATTACTAAGATTTCTACCGTTCCCAAACTGGTGTATAAATTGAATTCAAGCCCAATCAAAAAAACAAGCAGACTTTTGTGGAAATTGAGAAGGTTGTTCTAAAATTTTAGAAATTCAAAGGATCCAGCATAGCCGAGACATTATTAAAGAAGTTGGAAGACTTAACATTCCACATTTTGAGACTTATAATGGTGGAAGTAAAGACACTCCTAACCCAAATGAGAACAGGAACTCTTTATTCAAAGCTTGCTATGGGAAGGGAGTCAGCCACCAATCTGTGGCCAGAACTTACATGCAGGCAGGAGAATGGTGCAGCTTTACCGTAAAAGAAAACAAGGAAAGGCTTCAGGTGTGAAGACTGGAGGTTAGTGGTGTAAGAAAACTGTAGTCAGACTAAGTAAAAGTAGCATGCTTTAGGTGGCTGGCTTGCAAAACATATTTGATTTTCCCTGGTTGGATCTGATGTTGGAAGAAAAGGCAAAAACTAGGGAAACTAGCAGAAATTGACCAGATCCTGATCATTCTGCGTCAGTAGCTGCAGAGGCTGTGGTTGGACTGCTAGGCTGGTCAGAGTTCTATTTTTGTATATAATCTGGACATGGTGCATTTGATATTCACTTTCTCAATGTGACACTATAGTAATTAAGATGGTGTGGTCACGACACATGCATAGACAAACAAAATAGACTGGAGAGTCCAGAAAGAGACTCACACATGACTTAGGGCAAAAATGTCATTGCAATTTCAATGCTGGAAAGATGGTCTTTTCAATAAATAAAGCTGGAGCCGTTGATTATTTCTATTTTGAAAAGCAAACCTTGATTCATTTCAGACTTATTAAGCTAAACGTGCCTATTAAGATAAAAGCAGAGTGCACAAATGTGCATATAAAATAAAAGCAGAGTGCACAACTTCTAACTCTACAGGGGGAACAAATGAAATTTTAAAAGAATATTAAATCTAGGGTCCTGCACAAGGTTTTTCAGGGTTGCAATTTTTTCCTATGCACTGCTGAATGTAAAATTGATGACCAAAAAAAAAAAAACACTGCAGAATATCCAGGTTAATGAACTAAATTTAATTATTAGGTGCAGAAAATAACAATAGCGATTGCTAGTGGAATACAGTGGCCTGGATTTTTAGAGACAGGCAAGAAAAGGGAGTTAAGTCCATGAATAGAACCTGAGCTTGCAGATTGTGAATTTTTCTTGCTAATTATAACCTCAAAATGAGTTTCCTTTTAACTAGATGTACGCTATACAAGCATCAGGATGCTAGAGACAGCATTGGATCTTAGAGCTTAGCTCCCACATTTTAAAGGTTGAAAGTATTTGAACAAAATGACATGAGTTAATGTGATAATTACTGTGATTGGTTTCACGCTATTGTTGCCTCAAAGCTTCCCAAGGCAGGCAAGCATATTCTAGCTCACTGCAAATGCATCTGCAGAACAGAGCCTAGCAGAGAAATATTTCAGTCTCCACTGAGCACTATGCATGGGCCACAGTCAGGCAGAAATCCTGCAAGGGTGCATTGTGCACAGGGGATATTGCTGTAAAAAAAAATAATAGTAATGATACTCTCAGAATTGGCAGGGTTCTGAAGGTTAGAAGGCAAACTAAATACTAGCCCTTTGTCAGATGAGTAGATTGCAAAAATTTTCTCCCATTCTGTAGGTTGCCTGTTCACTCTGATGGTAGTTTCTTTTGCTGTGCAGAAGCTCTTTAGTTTAATTAGATCCCATTTGTCAATTTTGGCTTTTGTTGCCATTGCTTTTGGTGTTTTAGACATGAAGTCCTTGCCCATGCCTATGTCCTGAAAGGTACTGCCTAGGTTTTCTTCTAGGGTTTTTATGGCTTTAGGTCTAACATGTAAGTCTTTAATCCATCTTGAATTAATTTTTGTATAAGGTGTAGGGAAGGGATCCAGTTTCAGCTTTCTACATATGGCTAGCCAGTTTTCCCATTACCATTTATTAAATAGGGAATCCTTTCCCCATTTCTTGTTTTTGTCAGGTTTGTCAAAGATCAGATAGTTGTAGATATGTGGCATTATTTCTGAGGGCTCTGTTCTGTTCCATTGGTCTATATCTCTGTTTTGGTACCAGTACCATGCTGTTTTGGTTACTGTAGCCTTGTAGTACAGTTTGAAGTCAGGGAGCGTGATGCCTCCAGCTTTGTTCTTTTGGCTTAGGATTGACTTGGCAACGCGGGCTCTTTTTTTGGTTCCATATGAACTTTAAAGTAGTTTTTTCCAGTTCTGTGAAGAAAGTCATTGGTAGCTTGATGGGGATGGCATTGAATCTATCAATTACCTTGGGCAGTATGGCCATTTTCATGATACTGATTCTTCCTACCCATGAGCATGGAATGTTCTTCCATTTGTTTGTATCCTCTTTTATTTCATTGAGCAGTGGTTTGTAGTTCTCCTTGAAGATCCAGAATCTACAATGAACTCAAACAAATTTACAAGAAAAAAACAAACAACCCCATCAAATGTGGGCAGAGGACATGAACAGACACTTCTCAAAAGAAGACATTTATGCAGCCAACAGACACATGAAAAAATGCTCATCATCACTGGCCATCAGAGAAATGCAAATCAAAACCACAGTGAGATACCATCTCACACCAGTTAGAATGGCAATCATTAAAAAGTTAGGAAACAACAGGTGCTGGAGAGGATATGGAGAAATAGGAACACTTTTACACTGTTGGTGCAACTGTAAACTAGTTCAACCATTGTGGAAGTCAGTGTGGTGATTCCTCAGAGATCTAGAACTAGAAATACCATTTAACCCAGCCATCCCATTACTGGGTATATACCCAAAGGATTATAAATCACGCTGCTATAAAGACACATGCACAAGTATGTTTATTGTGGCACTATTCACAATAGCAAAGACTTGGAACCAACCCAAATGTCCAACAATGATAGACTGGATTAAGAAAATGTGGCACACATACACCATGGAATACTATGCAGCCATAAAAAATGATGAGTTCATGCCCTTTGTAGGGAAATGGATGAAGCTGGAAACCATCATTCTCAGCAAACTATCGCAAGGACAAAAAACCAAACACCACATGTTCTCACTCATAGGTGGGAATTGAACAATGAGAACACATGGACACAGGAAGGGGAACATCACACTCTGGGGACTGTTGTGGGGTGGGGGGCGGGGGGAGGGATAGCATTGGGAGATATACCTAATGCTAGATGACGAGTTAGTGGGTGCAGCGCACCAGCATGGCACATGTATACATATGTAACAAACCTGCATGTTGTGCACATGTACCCTAAAACTTAAAATATAATAAAAAAAAAAGAAGGCAAACTAAGACAGCTGATTGCTTCTTTATCCAGTGCCAGATATGCGCTAGTTTCCCAGGCATCCCCTTGCTTTTAAAACTGGGATCGTTAAGGCTTCTAAACACCTAAATCTACACATGCAAAAAGACATGCACATATGCATACTTTGTAAAATTTCTGAGAGTAGGTCACCCTTGTTCTTTAAAACCATGTCCAAGAAAAAGGATCTTGTTTGCCTCTTATATCTGGAACATACCTTCATTGTCCTGTGCACAAAAGCTGAATGATAAAGAATCCAAGCCTTGCAGAAATGCAATCACTATTTAAATGAAAAGCTTAGGGGTATATTTAGGCTTCTTAGTCCTAGGAGTAACTCTGCTTTCGCAAGGGAGTCCACCGCTAGCAACTGTGTTTGTTACAGACTCAATGGCAGGTGGAGAAATAAAAAAGCTTTATAGTGGAAAAGGGAAGGCTTCAGGTATGACCCAAGTGGAGGTGGTTGGCATCAGGGGACCTGCCAGTGGGCTACCTAAAAGCACAGCATCTCATGTGATTATGTGGGGGAGCATATTTGTCTTTCTCTGGTTCCTCCTAAGTTGAAAGACGGGCAAATATTTGGGAAGCTGACAATCGCTAACCCAATCTTGATCATTCTAGGCAGATTCCTGCAAAGACTGGAGGGCAAAGTTCTATTGCCCTGTGTGGTCTGGCCACTGGCTTTGTGCATCTCCAGTCTTGAGTACGAAACTCTAAGTGAAGCATTACAGCATTACAGAAGAATGATATGTTTTGAAACCACCCTCACAGGATTAAGAATTCTGGATAGAAATACAGCCATAATTAAGCATTAATCAGGCTGCACTTTGACCCCCTTCCTTGTAACTGAAAGTCACATAGCAGATACTGACCATTTGCACCCCCAGTGTTCCTATAGGTAGGATTTCTGACACTAGAATCATAAGGATTTGTTTAAGAATCAATTTGAATCCCCATTGTTCTTATAGATAGGCTCTCTGATGTTAAAATTAGAAGGGTTTTTGTTTAAGAAATGCTTAAGACCTTTTTCAGATCTTAAATTCCAGCAAAACAGCTGACACCAACCAGTTTGAAGACACCCCCCCACACGCACACACAGAGAAATGGGATCAGCATGAGAACATGGCTTCTTCATCTCCCTGATCCATGACTTCACCCTACACTCTTCCACCCGTCAATGATTTCCACACTTCCACCCACTCCAAAACCCTTATAAACCCTGGACCCAAACTCCTCGGAGAGATGGATTTGAGGTTTCCTCTAGTCTCCTCATTTGGTAGCTCTATGATTAAACCTCTTTCTCTGCTGCAACCTGTTGTTTCCACATATTAACCTAATACATGAAAAGATGGGAGAGGATCAGCAGATGCCCTTTCACTCACTGAAACTAAAGACAGTCTCACAAGATCACACTTGATCATTCTAGGACTACAAAAAATGAGGATGTTAAACTTCAACTCTCTGAGCCTGGGAGTAAATATCTGGCTAGACCTCCCTTAAGGGCTCATATCTCCTGACTTGTGATGTTGGACTTGTGTGACAGTCACTGGAACACAAAGAGGAAGCTATGTTTTTGTGTCTCATTTGGGCAGTGAGTAGTTCTGTTTTACTCATTGGTGCCAGGCTGGGTATGCCTGGAAGGTGGAGGGAAGGAGATCCAGCCACCAAAACACCCAAGATGTTAGGCGATCCAACCACCAAGATACCCAAGGTATTAGGAGATCCAGCCACCAAAATATCTCATGATGTTAAGGTGTAGTGAGGTGTCTCCTTTGGAAGCACAAAAGATAGGTTCATGAGTGTTGTTGTGGAAATTTAATTAAAAAAAAAATAAAAATTTCTCCCAATCCAGAAAACCTCTTCACAAAGGAAGAAGGGGAAGAAAACAATTTCATTATTGAATATGCATTAAATCAAAATGTAATGGATATCATATTCCACAATCTCTTAGAAACTGTGAAGATAGAGATCTCACTCTGTAGAACCAAGCAAATATAACCCCCTTACATATACATTCCTAAGATAAATAATAACTAGTCCTCAAGTAAGAGGACTTGACAACATTGTTTATTACACACAGTTCACCATCAGTTCACCCCATAAATGGGGTGACCATCATGTTAGTTAATTTTTTTTGCACAAAGCAAAAATAAAGTCCGCTTACTTTTATGACACAGGTGGTTTTGCAACCAGGATCCAGGCCCTTCTGAAGTTAGGCTCCTACCTCCCTACAGAGACTGAGAGCGGGAGGTGATAACTCCCTTGATGTTTACATTTCAAAGGGATGGGCTCCCAGGTCCTTAAGGAAGACACTGCTAGTTCCTAATGCTGGAAAGAGTCTTCTTGAGCTTTCAAAATGATTTACATATATTTCAAAGAGACCAGGAAAAAAGTTACAAGTTTTCTAAAGGAAATGTTCCAAATAAAAATGTAAGGGCAATTTGGGCCTGCCCTCTTAGGTCCGGTGGTCCTGGTAAGTCAACATGTATCTTACAAGGGCAGCAGTCTACTGCTGTTGCTCAAAATGCCTTCATGTTTTCCAAAGTGAATTCACTTGTGCTAAGTACTAAGACTATTTCTCAAATTCTAATTGGGTAAGAGGAAAAGAAAATATTTCTTTTAACTCTACCAACCTACATTGATGTCCTTTCCCTAAAAATCAGCCCATGCTTTGGCTCAGTAACTTGTCCCTTCTGGTGAGATGGACTGAAGCTAAGGGGATAGGATAGATGAGCAATATTTGTGTCTACCCCTTCTCCAAGCCTTTGAGAGAACCTCAAAAGAGATACATCTAACGTAGCCTGTAAGAAACATACCTCGTATGTCATAATGTTGGGATGCTACATGGATATCAATTTAGGAATTGATTTCAGAATTATTTGATAAAGGAGGAACAGGGGGAATCAAAACTTCCGATTTCACTTATGATTTGATGAGCGCATCATTTATACCTTTCTCGCTACCCAACATGTTATTCTCCAAACTCAGGTCCCAATAACTGTAACAATTTTTGCAAAGGTGGTTTTACTTACTGCCCTATTCATGGATAGCATATGCAGTGGCCCATGAGCACAGACTTCTGGTAAACCCACAGTGCATAGGAGATCAGCAAGATTCAGAAAGAGGACAATGTAAGCATGGGACACCTACAAGTGAGTAAGCTAACAGCCGAGCGAGGCCATGCTTTCCCTTGAAACCACAACTTCCTTCAAATTCAGAAAGAAGGCACAGGCGTTCTGAGAAACATGCAAAACGAAAAAATCCTGGGTTACCCTGCATGAGCCAACTCCTTAGGATGAAAAATGATGACAGAGAATAAAAGACTAAGAAGGGAAGCCTGTAATTCCTTTTCCATTAAGTCCTTCCTTACCAGTAACTAATCATAGTGAGGTACAATGTGCACATAGAAAGAAGCAAAATAAAAACAGTTGATTTAGTTTTGTGTAGTGTTTCCACTGTTCTGGTAAGAACAAAATACATACGCATGTATGCACCATGAAACATAAATTAGGTAATTTCAGTGATTCTGTCCACAAGTTAAATACTCTTCTATTTGCATTTAAAGCTGGTATTACATCATATAAAGACGAATGGTAATACGGTAATAATTTAAAATTTTAATTTTCCTTTTCTCAGAACAACATTAAATAGCAAATACAAAATACCATGACAAGCCAAGTGAGAGACTGAAGAAGAGAGGTAAATGCTTTATACTTATTTTTCCTTTAATGGCACTTTGGGCTGTTTTTTTGAATAAGGGGCACTATGTTTTCATTTTATACTGGGCCCCAGAAATTAGATAGTCAACCTCATTAGAATATGTACACTTTACATCCTCCACCCAAGTTTCTAGAATAATCTAGATATTATAAACCAAATTCTGCCATTCTATTCACTGGTAGCTTTTATTCACTTTGATACTCAAAAAACATCTTATACTCAAACATCCTGCAATTATGTGTGCTTTTTGGAACATTTTAGAATAAATCACTTTAACGTAAAAAGACGAGCTGACAGTCTTGCTTGGAGTAGGTCAGCTTTGTGGGAAAGCACATATCTCTTAGAACATTAATGGCCTCTATCCCTCTTCCCCATTATATAACTAGCATGCTTACTTGATGGAGTACTTGACATTTGCTATCTTCTTGCTAGGGCTTGCTGAAGATTAGCAGTTCTTAAATTTGGCTGCATGTTAAAATAACATGGGGAGTATTTTTTTAAAAAAAAAAGAAAGAAAGAAAAATCCCAGTCCCCAGGCTTCATCTCAGACAATGCACCTCAGACTCTAGAGTCTAAAATGTAACCAGGGTCAAGATTCACTCCCTAGCTATATGACAGTGCTTCTCAATTTTGCCTGAGCAAAAGAATGTCATGAAAGTCTCGGTGAAATTCTAGACTCCTTGGCTCCTCCCCCACAAAGTCAATGAATCGTAAAGGTAGGAATTCGGTACATTTCGCAAGCACTCCAGGTTATTCTTATGATCAGGGTCATTTAGGGAGCATGACTCTAAGATGAGTTGAGAAGGAAGAGAGAAGAAAAATGATTAATAAAGCTGCCAGTGATAAAAGGCTCTGAGAATCAAGCTGTTCTCTGGTCTTCCCTCTCTAATCATACTCACCCACCTGCATTACTTATCTATATGTGTGTAACAAATTACCATGAACTTAGTGGTTTAAACCAGCCCACATTTATTATCTCATGGTTTCTGTGGATCAGGAATCTGGGTATGGCTTGTGTAGATTTTCTGCTTCAGGGTCTCACAAGACTGCCACCAGCAATCAAAGTGTTAGCCAGTGCTGTGGTCTTATCTGTGGCTCAACCGGAGAAGGATCCACTTCCAAGCTTGCAACATTTTTGGCAGAATTCAATTCCTTGTGAAGTGAAGGACTGAAGGCCTCAGTTTCTTGCTGGCTGTTGGCCAAAGATGGCCCTCCCTTCCTTGCCATGTGGGCCTCTGAAATATGGTAGCTGATTTCTCCAGTGCCAGTGAGGGAGAGAAGCACCCAGCAATATGAAAGTTACAACCTTGTGTAACACAATCACAAAGGAAGCATCACATCTCTTCTGCTATATTCTGCTGGTTAGAAATAAGTCTCAGGTCCTGCCTATGCTCAAGAGAAGGGAATTAGGGTCTGCCTGCCACAACTCTATACAGCAGAGTACTATAGCCACAGCAAGTGTCCATAAATTCTAAAGCCATAACACATGGGTTCATATATCTGGCATCCCAGCTTACCAACATTCACCTTCAACAGGCTCCTTAGCTTCATGGATCCTTAGTTTTCACATCTGTACAATGGGGATAAAATAGGATATACCTTATAGTGTCACCGTCATAGGCATTTGAATGATTACATGCAATGAGCTTGGCAAACTGGTCTACACATACTATGTAAAAATAAAAGCAAGTCTTGTAACTATTTTTATATGACACATGGTTAAACCATATTCAAGGTGCATTTGTCCAGGCTTAGTGAACCAAAATCAACATGTTTTGCACACCAGTTCTATTGGAAAGTGGCAGAGCAAAGGGCAGCTTCTCTGACTCTCTTAAATGCGTGGGTATAGATACCTGGTGCATAATAAATGGCATTGTGCTTTTCTCCTGTCTTTGCTATTGGCACTCAAAATGGATTCATTTATACATTCAGGGAACATAGATTGTATAAGGCACTGTCCCATGATGACCAGGCAACCCTGCCTCCAAAGCTCTGCAATGTACTCATTTTGTGAATACCGTAGTATAACTGCAGTAAAAGGAATAACGTAATAAGTTGTGTAAGAGACTGACAATCAAAATGCTATGGCAGTTTATAGCAAAGAGAATCACTTTGGGCTGTGGAGATAAAAGAAAATTCCATGTAGAAGGCATCTATGGACACAGCAGTAAATAAAATATATTGCTATTGGAAAGTATATTAAAAAGCCAGTCATTCAAATATCGACGGGTAAGTGCATTATTTTGCTCCAAGGAGTAAATTCTGCTTGTTCTGCAAAATGATATTGGGCTCTTTATGGTATTGCTCAGGGCTGGGACCTAATACCCACTGTAGTCATTCCACAGAGGTGGGATGGACCCCTCCCTCTAAACACGCACACATCCAAACTTTGCTTTAGAGGTCAAGACTGATGACATTACATGCATAAAGAATGTATGAGAAGGCTTATGACACAGTGGGGCTTTCTGGGAAGAGCAAGGAAGACTCCCAAGCTAGTACAAAGATGGCTTCAGTCACAGAGAAAGGAGATGACTCAGCTTTCATGGTGGTTAAGGTGTGAGGTTGCAGGGAGCCTTCTTGAACACAGGCTGTGGCTTGCATAATTTCACCCCCTCAACCCCCAGGCATTCTTATTACTTACCTGGCTGTGGTGACAGAAGGGGAAGGGGAGTTGTGGGTTTGAATGCTGTTTGCGGTAAAACATCCAAAATGGATTCAGAATATTTATTGCAGTTTTTTCTTTATGCATGTGAAGTAACTGAATCACAAGGATTTATTTGTATGCCCTGGGTCACATGCCAACGCAAGAAGTCCAGAAACAAACCAAAAAAACAGGCTTCTCTCTGCCTTCCTGGGCTCCAGGTTAAGCTTGTGTGTGCTTTCTATTCAGAGTAGAAAAAGAGAATAACAAAGAGTTTTCCCTTTCATGTGACCTCTTGAAATACATTTTCAAGGATGGAAGACAATGGACTCTACCTATCATATCACGGAAGAGGATGGGTGAAGGGACTTAGAAGTTCAAGGATAAGGGCTCAGTCAGTTACAAGGCGTATATTATCATTCCCTTTGTTTGTGATAATACCCTCCAATTAAACTCAAAGATTTCATGCCAAGATTCTTTTTTAAAATGACAATTTTATGCCAGGGTTATGAATTACACATCTCCAGAGGAGACAGTTCAAGGTTTTCTATTATTAATATTACAGCATTACTATTAAATAAACAATAATCAGTATCATCCCCTCCTCTTCAGAGGGCTGGTTTTCTCACCAGACTGTGGGACATAACAGAAGTTTTCAGAGATGAGGGTCCTCCCCTGGTCCTCATAGAAGTAAATAGAAGTCAGAGACAACAGACAAGGACTTCACTATCTGGAGTGTCTCTTACCACAAGTTAGCAATGTCTGTGTGTGTGTGTGTGTGTGTGTGTGACAAAGTCCTGTTCTGTTGCCCAGGCTGGAGTGCAGTGGCATGATCTCAGCTCACTGCAACCTCTGCCTCCTGGGTTCAACCAATTCTCAGGCCTCAGCCTTCTGAGTAGCTGGGACTACAGGCACGTGTCACCATGCCCGGCTATTTTTGTCATTTTAGTAGAGACGGGGTTCATAATGTTGGCCAGGCTGGTCTCAAACTCCTGACCTCAAGTGATCTGCCCACCTCAGCCTCCCAAAGTGCTAGAATTATAGGCATGAGACGCCATGCCCAGCCACAAGTTAGCAACATATTTTAATAGGAGATGAAATAACTTCAAGGCTCCTTCTCAAAATCCATTCATCTTTTCTCAGTAACCAAATTCAGTTAGCCGACATAAGTGTTAGAGACATCACATAACAGATGCTCTCTCTTGTAATAAAATCTCCTTTAAACATTTTGAAACGACTCTTTGAGTAAACCCCACAGGAAAACATAATACCAGGAAATGCTTCCACTGTCTGAGAAATCATTTTATGTATTTGTTTCTTGCTGGCTGATAAGTACGTGTGAAGTTCCATAGGCACGTATTCTGTGCTGGGCACTGGGTGAGCACCACGAAATACATCAATGAATGGCCAGAAACACAGGTAAATGCAGGGTGCTTGGAGGCATGTTAAGGTAAAGAAATGTGCACCATGCTAACTTGAGCAGAAGCAAAACTCAGACCAAATCAAGGATGAAATTCAATTCATGCTTCAATATCTAGTCCAAAGAACTTTTTTGAATTCAAGACTTCTTCAGTGTTTTCTTCTTCAGTCTATGGCTGAAAGAGATGGCTCAACTTTTATGGTGGTTAGGGCATGAGTCCTCCTTGAGATGATTATAAATAATGCTGCCAAAAACACTGTTTTCCATGCGGATGGTGAACAAATGCACAGATTTTTAGGATTGGAAATGTTGGCCCATAAAATATGAATACATTCTACAATACTTAAATACTGCCCAACAGCTTTCCAAAATGACCAATTTATATTTTCACCCAACATGTATGAAATTTCCAATCATTCCACATCTTCATCAAGATTTGATGTTTGCCTTCTTCATTTTAGCAAATTCTGAAGGTTGTGTAGTGGCATCACATGGTTGTTTCAATTTGCATATCTCTGATTGCCGATAGGTTTGAGAAGCTTTGAATATGTTCATTGGTTTTCTAGTCACTTTTTAAAGGGCCTATTCCATCCCATCTTTCTATTGGGTTTTCTACAATCTTTATATTGACTTATGGGAGTTCTTCATATATTCAGTCAGTCAGTCTTTCATTGGACATATGTTGCACTTCTTCCGACTCTCTAATTGGCTGCATCACTTCTTTAATGGTGTGTATTGATGAACAGAAGTTACGCATATTTGTATTTTTGATTTTGGTATAATTTACTTTTCCCCAGTGACTGTGCCTTCCATCCATGACCACTGAAAAGCACATATTTCAGTAATAGTCTGTATTAAATGCATCCATTGTAGTTTTCAACAAACTACATCCTGTGTACTTGTTCACGTATTTAAATCATCATACACAGAACACGAACTGCACCACAGCACGGCTGTCTTCATCATAGTAGGAGTTTAATAACTCCTGATAGCTATTTTTATAGATGTGAAGATTTAAGCAGCACTCAATAGGTTTACTGTAAAAAACAAAATCAGCAGGCAGTTTACACTAAAGTCATATGATAATTTCATATCAAATGAATATCCTCAAGCTATTAGAGGCAGTTTTTGTTCAGTCAGTGACTCCCAAATCCACCTGGATTAGTCACCAGACTTACTCTTTGAGCTGCAGTCAATCTGCTTTTTTTCAGATATCTATCTGTGTTTGACTCTAGGAACTTGTAATTAGGAATACGTTATCTCTTGAGAAGCCAGACCATGGCAGTATTTCTGCTTAATCTTTTATAATCAAGGTGCTTGAACAACTAGTTGATGGGTAAACTGCCTACTTCGCATGCTAATGAATGGAAACAAAAATAAAATGTAAGTGTGGAGATATTCATGCTGATATTACCTTGTGTAGGATAAAAATAGGGCTAAGAGGCTGGGACGCGATGGCTCACGCCTGTAATCCTAGCACTTTGGGCGGCTGAGGTGGGTGGATTGCCTGAGCTCAGGAGTTCGAGACCAGCCTGGGCAACAAGGTGAAACCCCGTCTCTACTAAAATATAAAAAATTAGCCGGGCACAGTAGCATGCACCTGTACTGTAGTCCCAGCTACTCGGGAAGCTGAGGCAGGAGAATTGCTAGAACCCAGGTAGCAGAGGTTGCAGTGAGCCGAGATCACACCACTGCACTCCAGCCTGGGTGACAGAGCGAGACTCTGTCTCAAAAAGAAAAAACAAAAAACAAACAAACAAACAAAAAACAAGGATCTGGGTGGGAATGCATCATAAAGAGTTTTATGAGGATGAGAGAACCCAGATTAGAGAAATGGAGGATTAGCTATTAACTGGCCCACAAATTCCCTGGAGCAGTTGTCAAAGGGAAGTGTATCAGTCAAGGCTTAAAGCATTGGCAAAATAAGAGAGGAAGGAATGGCTGGATTCAGAGGATCATAGATGCTAGCAGCTGACAGAAGGTGTAGCGTTAGAGACTTCGAGAAGAGGAGAGGTTTGCAGGATGAAAGAGGATTTTAAGGCAGTTTTATAAATTTCTAATACTCCCTAGCTTCTGATCTTGGTCTAACTTCTCCAGAACAGTGGCTGGCCTGCCCTGCCTGGATTAGTATTAACAGAGAAAAGAGTTTGGAATGGAAAATGCCAAGATTCCAGTTAAAGTCACTTTGGCTCCCAGGAATTTCCCTGTCAATATCACATTAATAGAATCTTTACCATCGACAAAACAGATCATGAAAATGGCATATATTTTAAAAGTTTCAAATGGATAAAGATTATGAAAAATTATATACTCTGTGGTAGAGCTAAGAGATTTATCCAAAAAAAGTTTTAATTTTTTAATTGATACATAATAATCATACATATTAATGGGGCACATAGTAATGTTTTGAGACATGTATACTAATCAGATCAGGGTGATTAGCACATCCATCATTTCAAATATTGATCATTTCTTTGTCTTGGGAACATTTAGCATCCTCCTTCCAGCTATTTGAAACAACAATATATTATTGTTAACTACAGTCATCC
This sequence comes from Gorilla gorilla gorilla, assembly GCF_029281585.2. NCBI lineage: Eukaryota > Metazoa > Chordata > Mammalia > Primates > Hominidae > Gorilla > Gorilla gorilla. Next base: position 17,908,169 of record NC_073247.2, on the reverse strand, counting down.
TATACAGATAGAGAACACTAGAAACTATTCCTCTTATCTAGCTCGAATTTTGTATCATTCAACAAATCTCTCCCTATCCTTCCCTTCCCCCTTCCCTTCCCGGCATCTAGTATCCTCTGTTGTACTTTTCAAGTCTATGAGATCGGTATCTTTTTTAGCTTTCACATATGAGTGAGAACATGAAGTAGTTAACTTTCTGTTTCAGAGTTATTTCACTTAAGATAATGTGCTCCAATTCCACCCATGGAGGTGCTCGTGACAAGATTTCATTGTTTTTATGGCTGAATAGTACTCTGTTGTGTGCATATAGTGCATTTTATTTATCCCTTCATCTGCTGTTGGCTATTGTGAACAGCTAATAAACACAGGGGTGTAGATGTCTCTTCCATATACTGATTTCCTTTCCTTCTATTTGGACAAATACCCAGTAGTGGGATTGCTGGATCATAATAATAGTTCTGTTCGTAGTTTTTTGAGGAACCTCCATTCTGTTTTCCATAATGGCAATACTAATTTACATTCTCTCTGTGTATAAACGTTCCTTTTTCTGCACATCCTCACCAGCATTTGCTGATTTTTGTCCTTTTGATAATAGCCGTCCTAACTGGAGTGAGATAGTACCTCATTGTGACTATGATTTGCATTTCCCTGATGATTAGTGATGTTGAACATTTTTTCACATATTTGTTGGCCATTTGTATATCTTCTTTATTTTATCTAAATAATTTTGCAAACCTCTCATGACGTTGCTAAATAAAAAACATAGTACCTCATCCTGCTTGGATCTCTGAATGAATAGAGGTAGTTGTTGGGTGTGCACACCAATTACCTGGGCATCTTATCCAAATGCAGATTCTGATGCAAGAGGTCTAGGGTGGGATGTGAACATCTGCATTTCTAACCAGCTCCCAGGTGATGCCTAGGCTGCTGGTCCACAGACCATACTTTGTAGAGTCAGGGTCAAAATCATTTGAGGTTATCAGGTAGAGACCCAAAACAGTGGTAAAATACACTTGTATTAGTTTTCTATTGCTGCTGTAACAAAATTTCACAGTTCAGCAAGTTAAAACAATACCCATTTATTCATTCTCCATTCTGTAGGTCAGAATTCCTGGTGGCTCCATGAAGTTCTCTACTTAAAGTCTCACAATGGTGAAATCAAGGTGTCAGCTGGGCTGGGCTCTTACGTGGGGGCTCTGGGAAAAATCCATTTCCAGGCTCATTAGGGTTGTTGGCACAATCTGGTTCATTGCAGTAGGACTAAGGTCCCTGTTAGTCTTTCTGGCTGTTAGTTGGGACTGCCCTCTGCTCCTAGAGTCATCTTTAAGACCTTGCACGCATGTAGCCAGCTACGTCTCAGAACCAGCAATGATGCATACGTTTCTTTCTTTTCTTCCGCTGCATCTCTCAGACTCTTCTTAGACGTTAAAGGGATTGAGTGATTAAACTGGGCTCATTCAGATAAACCAGGATGATCTCCCTATTTTAAAGCCTGCAAGTTTAATCACATTTGCAAAGTCCCTTTGGCTGTCGGATGTAATAACTGCACAGGTTCTGGAGACTGGGGCATGGAAATCTCTGGGCAACCATAATACTATGTACTGCCATGTCTGAGGGTATCATTTTGTAATTACCTATAGTCCACGTCCTTGTGACAACAAGGGCAGGTGTGAGTTAGGTCTCTTGATCTGTCTTTGAAAGACAGCTACACCCAAACACACTCTTCTCCCTTGTCAACCCCTGCCCCCAACACAGGGTCCTTTTATAGTGTATTAGTTTGCTCTTGCTATTATAACAAAGGACCACAGACTGGGCGGCTTAAACAACAGGAATGTATTCTCTCACAGTCCTGGAGGCTGGAAGTTGGACATCAAGTTGTGGGCAGGGCTGGTTCCCCCTGAGGCCTCTCTCCTTGCCTTGTAGATGCCATCTCCTCCCTGTGTCCTCACAGGGTCATCCTTGTGTGTGTGTCTGTGTCCTCATCTCTTCTTGTGAGATGTCAAAGTCCATTTCAGGCTGCTGTAACAGAATACCATAGACTGGTGGCTTATAAACCAAAGAGATTTATTCTCTCACAGTCCTGGAAGCTGGAAGTTTGAGATCAACGTGTGGGCAGGGCTGGTTCCCCCTGAGTCCTCTCTCCTTGGCTTGTAGATGCCGTGTCCTCCTGTGACCTCACAGGATTGTTCCTCTGTGTGTGTTTGTGTCCTCATCTCCTCTTATAAAAACACCAGTCCTATTGGATCAGGGCCCGCCCTAATGACCTCATTTTAATTCAATTACCTCTTTAAAGACCCTATCTCCAAATAAGGTCACATTCTGAGGTCCTGAGAGTTAGGGCTTCAACATATAAATATTAGTCGGTGGTGAGGGTTGGGGGGGTGACACAATTCAGCCCATAACACATAGGAAGGGCACTGTCACTGGTTCAGTCACCTTCACTCCCTATGGATGCTTTTGATCAATTCTAGGGACCCGTAAAACTGCATCTAAAGCTTAGCTTCCATTCTCATTAAAGAGAGTAGCCAATGTTCATCCCCACCCCCCCCCCCCCCCCCCACACACACACATTGCAGGTATGTATACATTTTGTTCTTGCAAATCAACCCTTTTCATGTCAGGGTCACAGAGAGGCACTTAAAGAGAACAGCTGGTCCCAGCAATAAATAAAAGTAGACTAAAACTCAGTACTTCATAATAGGTTTGCAAAAGACCTGAAATGGCTTCAATTATATAGCAGTGCACTTTTCTTGAGAAGTGGGGCAATTTGTACTTGAGTTACTCTCTGATGTCAGATTATAGGATATGCAAATCAATTAGTTGAAATCAATTAGTTGAAAGCGTTTGCAAGTATTCAAATGCAAAGTTCAACAGCAACAATCAATATGTTGCATTTTCTGTCAACAATAGATGAATTTGCATAATTATAAATGTGAATTTCAGGGTCCTATGTAACCAGGCTGATTTTGTTCTGTCCTTCCTATTAAGGGACTACTGACAAGAAAAGGTGGGTCAGCCATTTCCCTCGGAATGAAGTCATATTGGCATTATTCCATGTAGACACACACCTCAGGCCCTGAGGACTGATGTGTGAGTTTAAAGACAGATTCCAGGGTTAGGGTTTGCTAATGTTACAAGAGCTTTTGAAACCAGCCACAACTTAAGTCACTTCAGATTTCAAGCATATTCACAGCTATCAAAATACATTTGACCTCAAAGTCTATGATCTCAAATAGACTTTATATTTTGTCTTTATTAAGGTTAAATTCCAACTGCTTAATGTACTGATTAATGTATATCTGAAAAAAATAAAACACCAGGTGATAATAATGTTGTTACTGCGCTATTTTGCAGAATCATGCTAGACCTTTATCAGATTCTCAGGGAAATTACTTCTATAAAAAGAAGCAGCATTCTCCTTTATAGAAACCAAGGAGGAAGGGGGAGCATGAGACATTTAGAGAGCTGACTGCTAGGACTTCGGAAAGAGAGCTTGTCTTGTGAAGCCGACCAACAAACACGTGGTATTTTAAGTAAACTAAGCAAGATGGAGGAGGTAGGTGATTGTAATAAACTTTGCCTTGAAGTGAGTTGGAGTTAATATGCTGTGCCCATATTGGCTAAGTAAAAGCACTTAATAATTACTTCTAAGCATGAGCAGATCACATGCATGCAACACAAGACGGCTTCAGAGCGCTAAAGGTGCAGGCATTTTGCATACCTGTTTGCAAGGTGTCAGGGCTCTGCCTCCTAGACTGGCCTCATGTGGTACCCACCCACACTGGCTGGAATGCAAAAGCAACACTCCAAAGAATATGCTATTGGCCATGGCCCTTGTACCCCAGTCTTCCTCTAATTCCTTATCTCCTGATTCCTCTCCTACCTTTAGGGTGACACAGAGCAGGGCCCAAGCCCCCAGAGAAATTCCTTTAAGTCAAGGAAGACACATTTCTTGAGGATTTTTTCACTGCTCCCCTGCTCACAAAAGTCCGCTTTCAAGCCCAGGGAAGAAGTCAGGTGGAATATCACTCTCCAGAGATATCACTCTCCCAGCGGCGCTAGAGTTCCTTACGACAAGGTAGAATTTGTATTAACTCTGAAAACTCTGAGGCCCAGCATGATGGCTCATGCCTGTAATCCCAGCACTTTGGGAGGCCGAGGTAGGAGAATCACTTGAGGCCAGGAGCTCAAGACCAGCCTAGCCAACATGGCAAAACCCCATCTACACAAAAAATAAAAACTAGCCAGATGTGGTGGCATGCATCTGTAGTTGTAGCTACTCAGGAGGCTGAGGTGGGAGGATTGCCTGGGCTCAGAAGTTGGAGGCTGCAGTGAGCAATGATCGTGCCACTGAACTCCAGCCTGGGTAACAGAGCAAGACTCAATCTCTACATAAAATAAAATAAATAAGCCTCAGAAATCTGACTCCTGGCAAACTCTACTGGGGAGAGGCCTTAGTACCCTAACATCAGCAGAGTGAGTATTTGTTAGAGTAGGAATTTCTAATCTCCATCCTAGTAGAGACAAGGCCCCAGTGGGACCTGTGAATGAAGCAAAGTAAAGGGAAGATTCCAGGGCATGAAAACATGGCTTTTGAGAACCCCTGAGCTATTTAGGGACAGAACCTAAGGCACAGCCACTGGGGAGCAAAATGAAGGGGGATGATAGAGAAGACAAATTCTGCCTGCATCATAACATTGACTTTCTTTAAAGTATTATATAGGCTGTCTCTCTCTCCTAGGTTATGGAATTATTTCATTTCCATGAACAAAAATTTTAAATGACCGAAATTTTTCTGTCTAAACGCGATATGAGTAACTCAAGCATTTCCAACTATTATTTCTCTTTCAAGAAGCAAATAATTTTCTTTGTGCAAAATCATATTTCCTGAAAATGAAAGCCAGGTTCATTGTCCATACTAAACAATTCTAATTCATCTCATGCCATTTTTTTTCTTTTGTTCCATTTTAATAACAATTATTTTAATTTCAAATTAGGTTGGGACAACACAGAGCTGCAAAACAAATGCTGTCAATGGGCTTTATTATCACAAAACAGAGACTTGAGCAAAAGTTGATTGCGAAATCCACAGCTTGCTTAAAAAGAGTAGCTAGAAATAGGAGCAAAGCTTATGTTGTTCATTTCTGGATGTCTTGTGCAAAAAGGTTTTATCTTACCCAAAACTGTGCAGCGTGGGCTTATTTCTATTGTGTTTGTTGTCAGAGACTTGGTCTACTAGGTTTCTTAAAATTGAAAAGAGGATTAGGCTACATTTATAATTATACCTATAAATACAGTGCTTGAAAGGACTTTTTTCTCCCCTTGGGGAGAAAAAAAACCATTAGATTAAATGCTCTGCATAAATGCACATTTTCTTCTTTTTCTACTGAAATCCAGTCTTTCCTCTTTCTGTCATGTCTGTCTTTTAATTTTTCCCGGTGGTCATGATCCTAATTTTACCTAACTGAGTCATCACCACATATGCTGAAGTGACAGCTGTGTTTAATATTATTGGAATTTAGCCTGTCAAAATAGCTTCACTCCAAAAAGATGACATTTCCATATATATTGACTTTGGATTGTCACTTCTGAGTGCCATTTATTATTAATTGCTAGTGATATTAGGAGGGTTTATTAATACTCAAGATGTTTCTACACTTCCCTATTGCTAAGACAAAACCAAGACTGTGCACTATTCCAAAGACTTTCACCCTACCCTACCGGGTTTGACTTAATGAAATTTATCCTAACCAAATGTTAAGCAGGGAAGGGTTTAACTACTTCAGAACTCATAATGTCAGGAGTTTTGATAACCTCCCCAGAAAAGATATTTCTAAACAGGATTTCTAGTGAGTGGGAATTCCTGGGGCCAGAGGTTTTGGAAAGGCCATTCACGCCCTCTAAATTTTAAGTTGCCAAATGTTGACTCTACTCTTATCATCAACAGCAAGCATTATTGAGTATTGCCTGACATCATATTTTTCCCCCAGAGATCTTTTTTTAGTGAGAATAAACTGGGTTAATTATAGTATCTAACCACTCAAAATTTTCATTGGCTTAAAACAACAAAGATTTATTTCTTGCTTAAGCTGGCATCCAATGTGGTTGGCAGAGAGACCTGCTCTGCCCTTATAGAAGGTCATCGCCTCAACATAAGGCATCATGGGAGGAGATGGCCGGAGAGTCCAGTAAAGGTGATTAAATACTTCAGCACATGCAAAACACATCACTTCCATTCATGTTCCATTGCGAATAGTGAAGTAGTCACCTGAACACATCTACTACTTCCAAAGGCTTGGGTATAATTATAATCCTTCCTGTACAGAAGTAGAGGAGATACAGAAGAAATTTATGATGCATACCACAAGGGAAAAGGAACCTTAAGTATGACTAAGCCATGGCACTAAGCAAACACAGGTGCCCTGAGTCCCCTAGTTCATTTTTTAAGAATAGTCATTTATTCCTCGGAATTAATGCAACTAACTTGTAGAGATATATTGTGTTGAACAATATACAAAACTGTCATGGGTGAATATTGGCAATTTCATATGATTCAGCATAAAATTGTTGATGGAATGGTGTAAACATATCCAAAATCGACTCTATCAAATAATGACTCTTATCATGTACCTCGTTTAGGGAGGGTAGAGGGTACACCATGCTCTGGTGTAACAGCAGCAAGTTTAGAAGGGAGACACCGTAAAAAAAAATAGATAGTAATGATCTCTGTTTTCAGGCTCTTTCTTTCAGCACCATGGATTTATTTATACTTGTCTTAAGAAAAGCATATCGTATGGCCCCAGGAAAGTGAGGGGGAAAAAGAAGAAGATCTAGCAGCATGTGGCTTTATGATTTTTCTTATAATCTTCCTTTTTTATTTTTGATTCATCTCTTCCTCTGCCTGCATTTTGCCTCTTGGAGAGCACATGGCGTCGACTTTGTTTCCCACAGAAAACTCCATTTCACAGGATGTTTTTCCTACCCAGTTTCACGGAGACTGGCCATTGCTGTGGCTGAACCAATTATCTTACAGGACACAGATTTCGACAAGATCCTTCCAGTGGACAGTTGAGCCCAGTTGGGCAGAGATTACAGGATTTGTTTCCAAAGAATAAATTGTGCCTTGACCATCTAGTTCAACGAGATAAAATCCTCTTTCAAAAATACAGCACCAAACGTTTCGAAAACTGTTCAAATTATAATAGCAATTAAGTTTCTTTTTCTTACACTATCTAATTTCAGCTTTGTTACTGAAACAAGCAAAAAATGAAATTCGAAAGAAACAGCTAGCAAAGGATGTTAAGCAACGTTTGGTTCGACTATATTCTAAATGTTAGCATTTTGAAATGAAAACATTGGCATTCAAATGCAGTCAGTTTGCATTGATCATGAGATTATGACCAGACAATGCGAATTAGATCATCCAGGTAATCCTCCAGGTATTTATAATCCTTTAGTTGAAAAAAAACAGCATTTTCTGTTGTGGCTTTTGATGTGACATGTCCAAGGTGTTCTCCTGTATGTAGGGCATATGGCTGTGGTTACTGAGTAGGTACTTTTGGAGATATTAAACAGAAACAACAACAAAGTATATGTGGAAGGAAAAATAATGCTACTGTAATTATTTTAGTTGTGCATATTCAGGAATGACAACAGATACATGGAAATGTGGACAGTAATTGGATTGCTTCTTCCAGCCTCCACCTTCCTGAGTTTGAAGACCAACGTTCATACCTTACAGATGGATAGATGTAAATGTTTATTCTTACTTTATTGATATAGATCATCATTTTATGTAAGGAGTGATAACCTGTGTCAAAACTCCTTGGGTGTCATTCCTATCTGCCAGGAAGGGAAAGAAAAAGAAATATCTACTTAAAGGATTTAATGTTAGGAACCCATATGCATATTTTCCAATGCAATTTAGGCAATGACTGAGTCTACATTGTATCTGGTTTTGCAGACCAATGCCCTCTAACGACTCAGTCCAGTGGCCCTGTCTAAAATCATGTGTATTCTTGCCTTACGGTTTCTAGCATTTCTTGTTTGGTAAAAGTACAAGCCATGTACATGCTTAGACAAGAAGAAAAAACACTTATAACAGACAACTTTTCAGTTTTGCCTCCTTGAAATATTATCACTTCAAAGACTTGGCAACTTTGGAAATGTTTCTCTAACTCCCAGCCTTTCTTCAGTCAATATGTTTATGTCTTTCTGCCATGTCTGGGTTTGTTTGATTTTTTTCTTAACTGTATGCATTTCTGAGTATATATGTTCAACGATTGATGTTACTGTAAAATACCCTTTTATAAGATTAAAAATGATCTTGCTGATTGAATATGCAAATCTAAAGCAACTCAATCATCTTTTCTTAGTTCTGATCAATTTTGTTGCCCTAAGAATTTAAGACGCTTTTACTTTCCTCTTACAGTTTTTCAATGACTATGGCGAACGGATAAGACCCTGCCTTTCTTTGCAAAGTGGTATATTTCAAGAGGCAAACTTATTTCATGTTATGATTCTATATAGTCATTGTGTGGACAAAAATATGTTATTTCTAACTTTCCTCTTCTTTCTTGATAGGAAAAAATCTAGAAAATATTAATTATTTCTATAATACTTATATGTCAAATATTATGTAAGTGTATTAACTATTTGACATCTGATAATTATCAATGCTTGGTTTCAAAAGCAATGATAAAAACAGGTTGGTAAGAATGAGACGTCTTACAAGATTGGTACTTGATACTATATTATTCTCAATAATGCATGAACTCAATTTTGCTATAAGAGAAAAGATGAAAAGTATGAAAAAGCTAGTTTGTTCAGGCTGCTATAACAAAATGCCATAAACTGGGAGGCTTATAAACAACAGAAATGTATTTTTCACAGTTCTGGAGGCTGGAAGTCCATGATCAGGGCATGGCAGATTCACTGTCTGGTGAGAACTCACTTCCTGGTTCATAGACAACTCCTTCTCTCTGTGTCCTCACATGGTGGAAGGGGTGAGGGAGCTCTCTGGAGTCCTTTTATAAGGGCACTAATCCCATTCATGAGGCTCCTCCGTCATGACCTCATGACCTCCCAAAGCCCCACCTCCTAATACCATCACCCTGGGGATGAGGGTTTCAACATAGGAATTTTGGAAGGACACACACATTCAGACCATAGCAGGATCTATACATTATGATAGAAACCTGGAGCACAGAGGATTAACAGTTTTATGTTGTTTTCTTTCTGAATTCATGATACTTCCAGGACTCCATGCTGGGCAGACCAATAAAAGTCATCCACTCTACAACAAACATTTTTGAATGTCTACTATGTGCTAGGCACTATTCTAGCCACTGAGAACAAAAAACAAAGTCCTGCTCTCATGGATTCATATTTAATGTAGAAGATAGATAAGATAGATGATAAATAGAAGATAAATACATAAACAGAAGATAGGTGGATAAGATAGATGATCGATAAATAGAAGATAGGTAGATAGGTAAGATAGATGATAGATAAATAGAAGATAGGTAGGTAATAGGATAGATGATAGAGATAGATGATAGATAGGATGGATAGATAGAACAGATAGGATGAACAGATAGATGTTAGGCAGGTAGATAGATAGATAGACAGATAGGACAGATAGATAGATGATAGGTAGATAGATACATACATACATACATAAGATAGAGAGATGATAGATAAATAGATAGATAGATACATCAGATACGATGGATAGCTAGGTAATAGGTAGGTAGGTAGGTAGGTAGATAGATAGATAGATAGATAGATAGATAGATAGATAGATAGATAGATAGACAGATAGAACAGATAGGATGGATAGATATATATAGGTAGATAGATAGAACAGATAGGATGAATAGCTAGATAACAGGTAGGTAGATAGGTAGATAGATGATAGATAGTAAGATAGTGATAGAGGATACATAGATAGTAGATAGATGATAGAGAGATTAGAGAATGAATAATAAGGTCATAGCTGGAATTTGGGATTGCCGTTTTATACAGAGTATTTAAGGAAAGCCTCTCTAATAAGGGGATGTTTGAGAAGAGAATGGAAAAAAGTAAAGACCGAGCAATGTGTCTTTCCACCTACACAGAGAAAGTGGTAAGCACAAAGTCTCCAGATGCTGTTGGCATATTTGAAGACCAAGCATGGGAAAGAAGGAGATGTGGAGGGGTTGTTTGGGCAGAACACAAACAGAAATGAAGAGTAATAGCAACCAAGAAGGAATCTTAGAAAGAAGGACTGAGAGTCTTGACACAGAGGCTTGCAAGCAAAGGAAGTGTGGTCAATACATGGTAAAACATGCTTGAGGACAATTATTTACAACTAAAAGGGTTAGGCATGGTAGCTTATGCCTGTTATCTCACTGAGAGGCTGAGGCTGGAGGATCGCTTCAGCCCAGGAGTTCAAGACCAGCTTGGGCAATATAGTGAGACCTCAACTCTACAAAAAGAATTTAAAAATTGCTGGGCATGGTGGTGCTTGCCTGTAGTACCAGCTACTCGGGAGGCTGAGGTGGGAGGATTGCTTGAGCTCAGGAGGTAGAGGCTGCAGTGAGCCAAGATCACACTACTGCACTCCAGCCTGGGCAACAGAGCGAGACGTCTCAAAAAAAAAAAAAAAAAAAAAAAAAGACTAAAAAGATTAGGCTCGATAGGGCCGGGCGCAATGGCTCACGCCTGTAATCCCAACACTTTGAGAAGTGAAGGCGGGCAGATCATGAGGTCAGGAGATCAAGACCATTCTGGCCAACATGGCGAAACCTCGTCTCTACTAAAATACAAAAAATTAAAATAAAAAAAAATTAGCCGGACATGGTGGCACACACCTGTAGTCCCAGCTACTCGAGAGGCTGAGGCAGGGGAATCGCTTGAACCCTGGAGGCAGAGGTTGCAGTGAGCCAGGATCACGCCACTGCACTCCAGCCTGATGACAGAGCGAGACTCTGACTCAAAACAAACAAACAAACAAAAAAAAAAAACAAGGAAAGAAAGAAAGATTAGCTTGATATCAGCTTATAAAGCAGATGGTGGGTCAGTCCATAGTCTATTTAGCCATGGACTAAAACAGAATAAATGAGACTAGACGAGATAACAGCAGAATGCCTTGATCACCTCCCAGGTTTCCTCCACTGTCTTTCTCTACCCATTCACTCCACTCTCTTGCATCTTCAAAGCCCACTTTGCAGATGTTTTCCCACGGTCTACATTCAGATGGAAGCTTCTCTCATTCTCAAAAAAAAAGACCTCTTTCCCTGGCTTCCTCAGATGTGCCATTCCAGATCTCTAGTGGAACTCTCACAGCATTCTAAAGGGAAGGAGAGTGGACCTGCCATGCTTGCCTATCTTCATATCTCACTGCCTATGAATAGCTCGCACTCGAACGTTCTTTGTCTTAGCGCTACCTGCCAAACCAGGCTCTCACAGCTCACAGGCGACCTGCAAATCCACACATCTACTGGCCCTCTGCAGCTCTCTCTCTTTCTTTTGCTCCCCTCCACCTTCTTTATCCTTTTCTCCTTCCGTGAGGTCAACGCCAGCTGGAAACCTGGCTTCCTTCCTTTCCTCTCAAGGCTCCTTTTCTTTCTTCTCTTTTACTCGCTCCACTGAAATCATGTGTTCCCCCTCCTACTTCAATATGTTGTCCAGCTGTGCAGGTAACGCCTACATCTCTATTGCAAGTTCTGTACCTTCTGGTGCTGACCGTATTCATGTTCTACTGCTGCTGTAACAAACCGCCATGAAATGGGCAGCTGAGAACAACACAAATTCATCATCTCATACTTGTATAGGTCAGAAATCTGGGTGGGCTCAGCAGGTTCCTCTGCTCACGGGCAGTCTCACAAGGCTAAAATTAAGGTCATAAGCGGCCTGGGTTCTTATCTCCAGGCTCTGAGGGAGAATCTGCTTCCAGGTTCATTGAGGTGGGTGCAGAACTGTGTTTGTTCCTTACAGTTCTAAGACCAAGGTCTCAGTAGGACGTCTCTGGTGCCACATCTCTTTCTCCTCAGCCAGCAAAATTCTCTGCTACTAAGGACTCCTGATTACATTGGTCCCATCCTGATAAGCCAGGAGAACCTCCCTCTTTTAAGGTCAGCTGATGATAACCTCAATGACATCTGTAGACTCCCTTGGGCCATCACATAACCATGGGAGGAACACCAAGGGCCAAAACTCATGGGGGCCAAAATTCTGCCAACCATACTGCCTTCAATATCTTTGCCTGAACTTCCAGTCTGTACCTCAAACTCAACAAGATGACAGCTTGGAAGTTAAGGAAAACGTGATCAACACATGGTAAAATGTGGTCAATTTATTAAGCAGAATAAGTTTCAAGGAGCAGCTACCCTCTTAGGACATATGAGAGAGTTCGTAGTAGACAAACAGCCTTCCCTTTCAAAATTATATGTCTTTCAATTTTCTAAATAGTTGTAACGGCATCTCCATTCTTCGTTTTTTTTTGTTTGTTTGTTTGGGTTTTGTTTGTTTGTTTTTGCCCCTTCTTGTCTCTTCCTCAACTTGTAAATTTCCCAGTATCCTTAACATGGTGTGAGAATATGAATACCAACCCTTTTCTTGCCCCTGTTCATATGGAAAATAATCACATTGTATACCTCACTAGTGTCCATAAATATGGCTGCTCCTGGCCAGGAAGAGGGGAGCTGATCAGCCATCCTCATGGCTGCACGGATCAATATCGCAGCATCACCTCTCACTGTAGGAGAGTGTCCTGATGACTTGCTCCTCAAACTGTGGTCCACGGATCAGGAGCATCAGCATAGGCAGTCTCAGGCCCACCCTTGTTTACTGAATCTAAATCCAACATAATCCCCAGCTGATATGCAAGCAAGAGATACAGAAAGAGGTCCTGTGCCTGAGGTCTGGAATTTCCTTCCTCACCTTCAGGGTGTTGCAAAGAAGTTTTCCTGCCAAAAATGTAACCAACTATTCTGATTTCTTCTCTTTCTTTTCTGGGTCTGCACATCCTATCTCTCATCTCTTTAGATACACGTGTGCATTCCTGCCATCCTTGACATTCTTAACCCTTTTCCAAAATCTCACACTCTGATTTTCTCTCCATCGTCAAACACTCTGTAAAGTTGATGTTTCCTGAAGGTTCTTTGAAGGCCATTGATAACACACTTAATCTTGGTGGATAATCACAGATCTGTGATGAATTCCTTCAATTCCTCAGGCATGCTCTCATTTTATTTTGTTTCTATAATTCACATTTTTTTTTTCCAGAGACAATGTCTCACTGTTACCCAGGCTGGAGTGCAGTGGTGCTATCATGGCTCAATGCAGCCTCAAACTCCAGGCTTAAGCAATCCTCCTGCCTCAGCCTCCCAAGTTGTTGAAACTACGGGTACGAGCCAGCATGCCCAGCTATTTTTTTTTTTTTTTTTGTAGAGATGAGGTCTCACTATGCTGTCCAGACTGGTCTCAAACTCCTGGGCTCAAGTGATCCTCCCACCTTGTCCTCCCACAGTGCTGGGATTATGGGCATGAGCCACTGCACACAACCTCATGTTGTTCTTTATCAGTGTTCATATTCATTATTTCTCGATGGATTACTGCCTGGTTACAACAAATATTGTTATTGATATTTGTCATTAAATGCTCAAGGTACAATTGAGTTTGATTCCTTCTTTATTTTCATAAGGCAAGGGAGAGAACGAATTTTAATCTCAGTAATATATCTTCCAGTGGGTTATATCTGTATAGGAATGTGAACCTTAGACTTAAATAGTTTATGGTGATGAATTGCATATCACTCAACAGTCAACATTCTTTGTGTTCCATTTTCCTTGTATATTTATAAAATGAGATTTAACTGCAAATGGCTGAAATTATGATAGAAATTGTTTTCTATCAATGTCCTTTACATTATTGATTTTTAGGTGATTAGTAATCTTATTCTAGTTTTAGAAACTATTATTATTTCATAATCATGGTATCTTCCTTGCCAGGTAAGTATACAAACTAGTATTATTTCAAATCTTAAATTGCATAAATAATGCATGTCCTTATAGTGATTAATTAAATGTCATTGGTTAACGTAAGAAACTTGTATTTTAATCCTATTGTTAAAGTGTATAATTGCCATATCATCTCTAAATATAGAAAGCACCAGAATCTCAGAAATCATCACTAAAGAACTTATTCATGTAACCAAACACCACCTGTTCCCCAAAAATCTATTGAAATAAACAATTTAATTAAATATAAAAAAAGAAAGCAACTATATAAAAAGACAAAAAATAATAAATAAGTAAATGTACAGATTTCATTTTTATTCTGGGCCTCTCGTTCAGCTATGTTTCCCATAACTGGGGAAGACTATAATTCAATCAACAATATATATTTTATTGGAAACTATGAGAATACAAAAAAAAAATAAATAGGATGTAGAACCCACCTTAAAATCTTACAGTATAATTGTCACATTGACACATGAAAAGTTACAGAGCAGAATAAGTTTCAAAGAGCGAGTACTCTCTTAGCACGCAAGAGAGAGCTCACAGCAGACAAGACTGACAAAGAAAGGCCCCCGGTGCCTTAAAGAACGAATAGAATTTGAATAAATGGGGGAGGTAGATGGGGAACTGAGGAAGAAATCTCAGTAATGGGAACGTATGTCGCTTTGTAGAGGAAAGCCATATACATCAAAGTTCTCATTATGTGAGTAGCACCTAAAGATTGATTTTAATTCCAGAGAACCAAAATGGGAGGGATGTGATGGGGGGGTGGGCAGAACAGGGAAAGACCTGTCTTAAACCCACCTACTTTATAACAGCCATTCCCTTTTGTCTATAAAATGCTCATAAAGCAATGGCAAATAAGCCATGCATAATATGTAATCCACTGACATAAAACTGGAACATTTAATAATGGAATAAAGTTTAATGGAAAGATACTCATTAATTGCCATTGAATATGCTCCTCTTGGCTGCATTCATTATTTAGGATGTAGAAATTCTAGGGGAGAAATGTGGAAAATTCATGTTCTGAGTTTTCAATGAGAGCAGAAGTTTGGTGGAGAACAAATGATACTAGCTCTCTATGTTGAAGTTTTACTGCAAGAGGAAAACATTCTCTTGGATCCCTGAGAGCTTTCCCCAACATCCACACTGGCATGTAAATCTACCACCTTCACTATCTTTTGCATTTTACATCTTTTCAAAAACTAATATCATTTGTCCATTTTCCAATCCCTAGGTAGGTGGACTATCACATGATTTAGAGAGATGTGTAAAGGGCCATGGTTGTGTTGATTAGCAGTATGAAATGCTGTCACTTTCTTCCCATTGGGTTTACAGATTATTGGTTTCACGGCCTTCTGAGCGATTTAAAAAAAAATGGGGTCTCACTTGGTTGCCCAGCGTGGAGTGCAGTGGCACAACCATAGCTCACTGCAGCCTTGAACTCCTGGGCTCAAACAGTCCTCCAGCCTCAGCCTCCTGAGTAGCTGGGACTATGAGCATGCACGACCACACCCAGCTACTGAGTGATTTTTATAGCCAGAGGATCTGATACTTCTTGGCCTTTTTATATGCCTTTCCTAACATCTGCCTAATAATGGTAGAGTTGTTCATTTTTGTACATTTCTGCCTCTTTCAGTAGAGACCAAGCTTAGTGAGGTCTTTCTCAATTTTGTGCCACTCACCAGCCTAACACAGCCTCTTACACAGTTACTGTTCAGCAGGCATGTGTTGCTTGACAGGACATTCAAGGAATTATGACAGAAAATGGAAACTGTTACCAAAGAAAAAGAGATGTAAAGATGTCTAACTAGAAAGATGCTAAAGGAAAATGAAAGAAAGAAAAACCACAGAACAGATAAATATTTTCCTCTTTAATTAATTAATTAATTTATTTATTTTTGAGACGGAGTCTTGCTCTGTTGCCCCGGTTGGAGTGCAGTGGCGTGATCTTGGCTCACTGCAAGCTCCGCCTCCCAGGTTCATGCCATTCTCCTGCCTCAGCCTCCCGAGTAGCTGAAACTACAGGCGCCCGCCACCACGCCTGGGTAATTTTTTGTATTTTTAGTAGAGACGGGTTTCACCATGTTAGCCAGGATGGTCTCAATCTCCTGACCTCATGATCCACCTGCCTTGGCCTCCCAAAGTGCTGGGATTACAGGCGTGAGCCACCGTGCCCGGCCTTTAATGTATTTTTAATTAAGAAATAATAATTGTGTATACTTATGGGGTACAATGTGATGTTTTGATCTATGTATACATTATAGAAAGGTTCACTCAAGCTAATTAACTGTATTTCACAAATATGGTTTCAATATTCTTATCGTGCCTAGTAATGAAATCTGTTAGGAAGCATTGAACACATAACAACACGAGCTTTCTGCACACAGCGTTTAAGAGCTCTGCTTTTCAAGGTGGTTTTATGTGCAACCCGAAGGGCACATTGATGTGGACAGTTTCCAGTACTAGCAGTTTTATTTACTGTATTTGAAACCCACGACTCCCGCTTAATGGCTTAAAAAAAAGTAACATTAGGTTTTTGATAAAAGATTGAACTACATGAAATTCTTGTTCACAACTTGAGACAGAAAGTATGAGCACACAAACACATATACACACATACATCACAAGTATTGGAAGGAGTTGGAAGGAGATAAAATAATTACTGGATATTGAAAAGAATTTTTTTTTTTTTTTTTTTTTTTTTTGAGGGAAGGTCTCCCTCTCTTGCCCTGGCTGGTGAGCAGTGACGCAATCTCTGCTTACTGCAACCTCTGCCTCCTAGGCTCAAGCTATCCTCCCACCTCAGCCTCCCGAGTGGCTGGGACTACAGGCGCGTGCCAGCAGGCCCGGCTAATTTTTGTACTTTTTTAGTAGAGATGAGGTCCCACCATGTTGCCCAGGCTGGTCTTGAACTCCTGAGCTCAAGCGAGCTTCCTGCCTCAGCCTCCCAAAGTGCTGGGATTACAGACAAGAGCCACCATGCCCAGCTGCAGGAAAATTCTAACTAAATACTTTACAATTTTTCCTTTACCAAGAATGAGTTATTTCCTTACATGGCATAACTGTTCCCTGGAGCCTGAAATAGGCTGTGAAAACTGTGACACTGTAAACTGTTCCCCACATGACTGATACTAAATTGACATTTGCAGGGAATAGAATTGAGTACTTCTAGTCTGAGAACAAGTACTTTCATACAATTCATAAAAGCGGTCTACAGACCTGCAGATAACTTCATTCTAGGCTGGTATTGAGAACTTTTACACTTGAATAGCAATATGGAACTACAAGAAATATTTTATTTTAAAAAACAATAGCTTTATCACACTGAGGGTGGTCACACTCGCTTTCTCTCTTTTTAGGCTGACACACTATGTTTTGGTTTATGCCAGTTTATTTAACAAAAACATGCACATGCCTGCTTTTTCCCAAGACTCTCCCTAAAAAGTTTTTCCTGGAAGTGAGGATTGTCCCGGAGAGGCTATTTTTCCTGTGTCCTGTGTTCACCTGAATGATACCAACATTTCCATTGTACCTATTTATTTATTGCTTCTATAACCTATCTCTTTAGCTTTTCATTAATTCTTTATTCTTACTTTCCTGGGGCAGGGGCTTGGGGGAAACTGGATCCCTCATATCTCAGGGGATCATCCCCTTTAGAAGCAAATATCCAGTCCCTGGCATACTACAAAGACTCAAATGGCAACTATTGTTATTAGGAAATATTATGATTTTGTTTGTGATCAGACAGCTTACATGTTCTCCAAGAAAATGGGCTCTCAAACAAGCTTTATACTTTATAACTAAAAATAATCATGTATTAAGAGCAGCTAGTTCTGAAACTCACATTTTCCCCAACATCCACTTTTAGAGTTAAAGGTCAAATTATATGGGCAATCAGTCTTACACAGCAATAAATGGCCAAGTTTTTTTTCCCCACAATGAGCCCAAACAGACATAAGTTTAAAACATTTTTCTATTATCAGATGGTGTTTAGAGCATCTTATTTTGGAGTTGTGGATTTTTCCAAAGCCATTGTGTGAAAGTCACTCTATCTCTGGCTCCTATAAACTGACATAGCAAATTACTTCTACTATTTCATCGTAATTCACAGCCCAATAAGCTTGCCTAAAAATGTAACTATAACTTCCCAAATTTTCCATAACTTGCTATGATCACCAACTCTTAAGACTGAGGGATAAATCATAGAGACAGAAAATTAACAAAGACATTCAGGATTTGAACTCAGCTCTGGATCAAATGGACCTGATCGATATCTACAGAATTCTCCACCCCAAAACAACAGAATATACACTCGTCTTGGTGCCACATGGCATTTACTCTAAAATTGATCACATATTTGGAAGTAAATCCCTCATCAGTAAATGCAAAAGAACTGAAATCATAACAGTCTTGTAAATTAGTTCAACCATCATGGAAGATTATGTGGTAATTCCTCAAAGATCTAGAACCAGAAATACCATTTGACCCAGCAATCCCATTACTGGGTATATACCCAAAGGATTATAAATCATTCTATTATAAAGATACATGCATATGTATGTTCATTGCAGCCATATTCACAATAGCAAAGACATGGAATCAACCCAAATACCCATCAATGATAGACTGGATAAAGAAAATGTGGTACATATATACCACGGAATACTACGCATCCATTAAAAAGGAATGAGATGATGTCCTTTGCAGGGACACGGATGGAGCCGGAAGCCATTAATCTCAGCAAAGTAACGCAGCAACAGAAAACCAAACATTACATGTTCTCACTTAAAAGTGGAACCTGAAGAATGGGAACACACGGACATGGGGAGGGGAACAACATACCCTGGGGCATGTCAGGGGGTAGGGTGGAGGGAGGGAGAGCTTTAGGAAAAATAGCTAATGCATGCTGGGCTCAATACCTAGGTGATGGGTTGATAGGTGCAGCGAGGCACCATGGCACACGTTTACCTACGTAACAAACCTGCACATCCTGCATATGTACCCCGGAACTTAAAATAAAAATTAAAATTAATTTTCTTTAAAAAAGACTGTGGGGTGATAATAGGGAACTGAACAAACAATACAGTTCTGTTCCACTGTGTAGGTTTGATGTGCAGAAAAGAATTCTACACCCCTACGTCCTAAGATACTTTTACTAGGGCATTCCCGCATAATTATCTCTACACAGCTTCGAATATTTTCTTCCTTTGTCTGGGAACTGATTTCTCTCTCATTTACTCTTTGAAGTTGAGAATAATTAAAAAGCCATTAGGGTTCTCTCTTCACAATGACACTACATAAATTAAATCTTGGTAGTGTTGAAAAGCAACAACGTGACCTAACCTTTCCAGAGTGTCACTTTATCTACAATTCAAATTTCATCTGTGCAAACGGGTCTCCTTCAAATGTTGTTAATTTGAAACTCAAGGATTTGGATGAAAATAATGAAAATATATTATTTATTATTAATGTGACAGCTTGTAAATAATCTTCCATATTGGAGACGTATATTAGTAGGTAAAGAATACTATTTTCTATGGCACCTAGAAGGGGCATCTCTATTACTATTTTAGAAGCTCAGTGGTTGGTTTCCTTGCATTACTTGGTAGAAGACAGCTTCTTAATCCTTGTACTTTATGTCAGTTGGTATCTAGACAAAGAGGATATTTACTGGTTTTCAAGTAGAAAGGATTGATGCTGGAATGAAATAAATCCAGGGTGATTAGAGTCACAGGCTACAAAGACATTGAAGAGAGTCCAAGAGAGCATTCTCATAAACACACTCTCACTCTCCCACTCTCTCTATTTAACTCAATAGCATGCACCAGTTGCTATCCCTAGCCATGAAGATTCAGAGTTGAATATATTATTTTTGCATGACTGAGTCACAGGGCCCAGTAGATACCACAGGAACAGAGATGCAATATAAGGTCAAGTGTGTAATGGGAATGGTAGGCTCAAGATTGTGCAGCGGCAATGAGAAGAGAGCCCCAGGAAGAGCAGAACTGAAGGATCAAGGAAGTCTCCCCAAAAGACTGGGCTGAGTCTTTGAGAATGAGGAGGAATTAGCAAGAGAAAAAAAAAAGGCAGAAAAAGTGTCTTAGGAAAAGCAGCAGAACAGAGGTGGTAACTACTGTAGTAAATGTATCCAAGCAACTGTTGCTATGGCAAAGGTACCCAGGTAACCACTACAGCAAAGATACTCAAGTGACTATTACTATGGTAAAGGTGCCAAGGTAACTATTACTATGGTAAAGGTGCCCAGGTAACTGTTACTATGGCACAGGTACCCAAGCAACTATTTCTGTGGGAAAGGTGCCCAAGTAACTATTGCTATGGGTAAGACACCTAAGCAACGAATACTATGGTAAAAGTACCCAGGTAACTATTGCTATAGTAAAGGTGCCCAAGCAACTACAACTATGGTAAAGATACTCAGGTAACTATCACTATGGGAAAGGTATCCAAGCAACTATTGCTATAGCAAAGGAACCCAGGTAACTATTACTATGGTAACAGTACCCGGGCAGCTAATACTATGGTAAAAGTACCCAGGTAACTACTACTATAATAAAGGTACCCAAGAAACTACAACTATGGTAAAGATACCCAGGCAACTATTACTATGGCAAAGGTACCCAAGCAACTGTTGCTATAGAATAGGTACCCAAGCAACTACTACTATGGTAAAGGTACTTCAGATAACTATTACTATCGTAAAGGTACCCAAGCAACTATTGCTATGGGAAAGGCGCCCAAGTAACCATTGTTATGGCAAAGGTGCCCAAGCAACTACTACTATGGTAAAGGTACCCAGACAATGGCTATAGTAAATGTACCCAAGCAACAATTACTATGGTAAAGGTACCCAAGCAACTACTACTATGGTACAGGTACCCAAGTAGCCACTATAATAGAGGAACCCAAATAACCACTATAGTAAAGGTACTGAAGAAACAACTACTATAGTAAAGGTACCCAAGTAACCACTATAGTAAAAGTACCCAAACAATCACTATAATAAAGGTATTGAAGTAATGACTCATATAGTAAATGTACCCAAGTAACTACTAATGATACTGATGTTTGTCCTGTTCAGGTTTTAGTGAAAGGCTCTGGAAAACCAAAACACATTGCAATCCACAGAAAACAACTGGCTGTGAGAATATTGTGACTACAAACTAAGCCAGGAGGAAGGTGCTTGGTTGGGGTTGAATATCATTGTTGACATTCCTCACATACACTATGCACCTTCTAAAAGGCATGAAAAAATATGGTTTTGAAGGAGGGATGTGATATGCATAACAAAAATGTGCAAAGATTCTATATATTGAGTTTAGGTCTCAGTGATAAAATCTCCATGGGGGATTATTTCAGGTTTCAGAAACAGCTTCCATGGTGTGTTACCGCTGCTGAAGAGCTTCAGTCCCGATCACCTACTCATTAGGTCTAAATTCTTCCACCTAGCAGTCAAGACATTATAATAATAAGACCCCACAACAGCATTCTCTGCCATGAAGTTGAGCCTATTTCTGCTTACCTTTCCGTGTGGGCGCACTCTAGGGTCCACCTGCACGTGTTTGCCCACATTGTTGTTTTCTCCTTGATAACATCAGAAAATCTCTCTCCTCTGAGGACCCTTCCAAGTTACTGGGGAGGATGAAAGTGCTGGGTGCCAGGTAAAATAGATACTACCATTGTCCTCCAGCCTACTGGAGGAGAGAGGTAGCCAATACTTTAAAAAAGAAATATAACTTCCAATTGAGTGCTGCAAGGAAAACAAAAAGGACTCTGAGAATGACAGGAGGGAACTCACTGAGATTTGGGCATGAAAGAAAGAATTTGGAAAATGAGAAGTCATTGAAAGTGGAGTCTTTGAAGGGCTTTAAACAGAATTGTAACATAATCTAATTTATTTTTTTAATCAGAATCACTCATGTCTTCAGTTTTCCAAACTAGATATTATTTCTCCAATAAAATGCTTGCTTAATTATCCTTCCTCCATACTGTCTCCTGCCTCTTTCATGTTAGAACGTGTTGTGTTGTTATACATAGTAGGATTCTTGGTGAGTAAGTTCTATGCCTTCTCTTTAATACCTTAACCCATCTCCTCAGATTACTAGTAAGTGTGGATGACAATTGATAGAGACTACCCAGCCTGAAAACTGTTTGTCTGACTTGCCCCAGCTGTCAAATGGGGGCAAAGGGAGAGTTAGACAGAGAAAATTCTAAAGTAGGATTTCTCAACATCAGTAATACTCACATTTGGGGATGCAAGACTCTGTTATGGGGGTATCCTGGGCATTATAGGATGTTTATCAGCATCTGTGGTCTCCATCCCTTCATGACAGGTGGGAACTCACTAGATACAAGTAACATCCCCCTTCCAGTTGTGACAAACAAGAATGTCTCCAGGAATTGACAAATGTCCCCTTGGCAGGGGGCAGGGATGATTGACAATCATTCTTATAAAGCAATAAATATATACAACTCACTCACGAATCATGAAAAAAAAACTTTTGTATGCCAAAGAATATTTAAGGTGTGCAAGATCATGTTAAAATATAAATATTCAAATTCAGAGTATATTAAAATTTTCAGAAAATATTAAAAAATCAGAAGAGGTATTAGTTTTAGGAGAAAAACAGGTTTGGAAGAAACAGGTAATGAAAATATTGGTGACGAGTCTCAAAATTATATGAAAAGGGAAATGCAAATTAAATAAAAAGTATTCTTGTTTATTCTGCAGTGCGAAAATAAAAATTATTCTTCAAGTTTCTTCCAGTTCTCAATGAACAAGACTTACTTTAGTAGTGGGTCACCTTCAAGTTCATAGAGCTTGCTCTCCTCAACTTGAAGGCATGAGAGAGCTAATCCTATTTACTCTATCATGAAATCCATTTTTCAAACATGGTAAGTCCATCCCTAGATCACAAGTTCCTCCACTTTCTGTAACTTTCTTAAAGATAAACATGTTTTATACCTATAATCTTTGTCATAGGTAACAAAAGTTACATCTTTCTCTTTGAATCTGATATGATTATAGTACACTGAAAAGAAAAATAGGATTCTGTGATGATAGGATTTCCTTTCCATCTATTTTCCCTTTACAGTGTAATTTCTGAGCTTGCCTTAGTTTACAGTCAGCTTTTTTCAAGTCTCTTTTGTGAAATGACATTGAAAAATATTTGTATTCTGTAATGCTGGATAAATGTTATTATGTACTTTTCAAAATCCATAGAACTATACAACACAAAGAAGAAAGCATAATGTAAACCAAGGACTTTATAGTTGATAATAATGTATCATTATCAGTTCATTGATCATGAAAAACTGTACCACACTAATGCAAGAGATTAATAAGAGGGGAAACTGAGGAAGGCTAAAAGACAGCATATGAGAATTCTTGATGCTATGTGCTCAATTTTTCCATAAATATAAAGCTGTTGCTTAAAAAAGAGTCTGCTAAATGAAAAATACATACTGTATTTAATAAAATTCGAACATATGAATAATAAACTAAAGGTGAACAGTAATTATGGAATGTGTATTGTCCTGTCATGTCAATCATACCCAATCCCAAGGAAGAATCTGAATAGTCCTCCTTTATCAGAAGTGGTCACAGATGGATGGAATATTATAAACCCTGGGATTCAGTGACTGCTGGGTGACCATTAGATATTGGCTTCTCATCTGAGAGACGTCTGGGGATTAGCTGAGCCTCAAAGCATCATCCAGTTAGTAAGATGTGTTGCAGGTGCACTGTGGAGATGGTTCAACCTGAGTCCCTGCAGCTCACGACCACAGAGACAAACTGTCTCCTATGGTTACTCTACTCCAGTGTTTCTACATCAGGAATGAGATGTACATCTTTCAGTGACTTGGCTTCTTCATTTCCCTGGTTGTAAAATGACTTGGAGGTGCTGGAAATCAAAACATTTGTCTTCTATGACCAGAATACACAGATCAACACTAACTAGTCCCTCTAGAGAACAGTGTTCTCTAGATGTTGTGTTTCTTATATGAGTAAGAATATACCTAGCTATCCTACTAGTGGATGTTTATTCATGAGAATAAAAGTATATGTCCACACTTAGGCTTGCACATGAACCTTCACAGCCACTGGATTCACAAGAGCCAAAAATGCGAAACAATACAAATGTCCACCAACAGGCGGCTAGGCAGACACATTGCGGTATTTTCATTCAACAGAGTACTACTCAGTAATGAAAGATTTTCATTCAGCAGAATACTACTCAGTGACTAGTCAAATGATCCACATACGACTAAATCACAAATTTCTTATTGAGTAAAAGAAGCCAGACTCAAGAGGGGATGTACAATACAATTCCACTTATATAAAAGTGTAAAAAAAAAGTTGAAGCAAATATTTAGTGCCTGAAAGCAGGTTGTTGTCTTCATGAGCTGGGGCAGATGCTGTCATTAACAAAGAAACTTTTGGGGGTTTGGGGAATATTCACTGTCTTGTTTGTGGTAGTGGTTTTATGGGTGTACACAACTCATTTTATACTTTCAATGGATGCAGCTTAATTTACACAAATCATACCTTAATAAAATTATTTTTAAAGAGCCAGAGAAGCAAATTTTACTTAGTGGAGTAGAGTTAGAAGGACCACTGACTTTTAAATACTAATTATGAGAAATAGTAACATAGAATATATAATAATAATAACTAATATGCAATAACTAGTATAGAGACAAAGAATATAAAAAAAGATGGAAACAAATAAATGAAAGTAAAGAAACCTCATCTATACCAAATAAATAAAAACCAAATTAAAAATATTTTGTGCTATCAGGCAAAATATATTTTATAAATGAATTATTGTTGAATAAATGAAATATATAGTGAGAAAAATATATCAAAGCCCCAAAAGATGTAAAGTAAAAACTGACAGAATTAAAAGGAGTTATAGACAAATTTGTAATTATCAAGGAAGATTTTAATATATCTTTTCCAGCCATTAAGAGAACCAAGACAAAAATTTTAGTAACAATAGAGGAGATTAGAATGATTCAATTAGCACCTTTGACTTAATGGACATATATCAATTATTGCACTACAAATGGAAAAGTACGTATTCTGTGCAGCCATGCCTAAAACATTCACTTAAATTGATGATATACTGCACCAAAACACAAGTCTTCAGATATGTCAAAAGATTGAAAACACAATGCAGATCTCTGACTTTGAAATCCCCATATGTTTGGAAATTTTTAAAAATTCTCCATTATCCACAAGTAAATGAATAAAGTAAAATGGAAGTTGGAAAATATTTTTTAAACGAATGATCTGAAAAATACATATCAAACATTTTAGGTGTATCTAGATCAGGGCCTAGGATAACAGTGTGTATTAACAAAGAAAACAGAAAACAAAATTAGTAAACTCATCACATCTTAGAAAGTTACAAAACAAAAAAAATCAAGAAGATGGTAGAAGGAAGGAAATGTAAGATAAGAGAATAATTTAATTAAATAGAAAAAATATATATTCTATAGGGAGAACTGACAAAACCAAAAGTTGATTCTTCAAAAAGTCCAATGATATTAACAAATTAGCAAGTCTGATTAATAGGTAGGGAAGGAGAGAAGGTAGAAATAACCAACATTAGAAATGAAAAACAGAGCACCATAGAATCGTACCACATTAAAAAGATAATAGTAAAAACATGAAGCCAATAAATCCCTAGAAAGATGCAACTTAAAAACTGAGGGGCTACATGGAAATCCTCAAGTGATGTATTCATTAAGAAAATTTCATTCCCAGTCCAAATATTTCAAGAAAGAAAATGCTTGATCCACATGGTTTCATCAATGAGATCTACAAAGCATTAGGGAGAACAGAGAAGGGAACATTCAATAAATCATTTTATGAGACTAACATAATCTCCATTCTAGTATCTGATAAGGCAGGATGAGAAGGAACACTTATGAGCCACTCTTTCTCAACAAATTCAAAAAGAATAAAGAAAATTTTAGCAAATACCTCCAGCAGTGTATTAAAACAATGATAATACATCCTAAGTGACTTTTGCTTAGGGACGTAAGTGCTGATTTGACATATTAGTATCATTCTGAAAACCTTTACTTATCAACTAAGTTTTCATTGTATGCATTTCCATTTTCATATGAAATTAATAACTTTATTGGATTCCTTGAATCAAAATGGTGGGAAATAAAATATACTATTTGTTAGGAAATATTGTTTGGAAAATCAGGTTGAAAGTAGATCATGTTTGAATTAATTCAGTTAATTATTGCATGATATTTATGTCATCTTTAACAAAAATTTTTAAAGAAGAATTTGTTTTAAAATCTTCTAAAAATCATTTTTAAAGAAAAAAATATTTTTACAAAATTTTCCATGTTTCTTTTTATTTATACAAGCATTGTAAAGGTTAATATATTTCTCTGATAACATTCTTGGTTGAGTATTTTTGTTATTTGTCTATTGAGATTAACTGTGCTGAATTGACCAACACTGCATCACAGATTCTGGGAAAATATGAAATGTAATTTAAGCTCTCTCTACTTTGCATCAAAAAAACTTGCAGTCTTCTAGGGGTTGAGGATGGGGAAAGATTTATTCTATTACCATTTTGCTCCTACCTGGAGTGTGGAATGCTTGAGGACCCAAACTTTATGGAGCCAGGTCTTCCATCAGACCCTAGTGAGCCTGGGCTTAACCCTAATAGCTGCTCCTGTGCCCCTTAAGACGATCCTCCCCAAAGCTCAAGTTCTCATGATTCCATGAATGTCTTCAAAGAAATAGTGTCTGCTCCATTCTTCCTGCCTCTCTCTGAACATTGTGCCATCATGTCTTAGGGGTTATCTCCAAACTCCCCTGTCCATCCATTCTTTATCTTCTTAATGTGTGCTCCATTTTATAATTTCCCCTTAAATAGTAGTCTTGTATGGAATTATTTCTGAGGTTATCTGTCCCTCAGTCATTTCCAGGATAAAATTCAATCTTCTTGCCTTTGCACACAGAGCCTGGCGTGACCTGGTCTCTGCATGCTCTTTAGTTAGTATGTACTGCTTTTGCCAGTTATATAGAAACAACACTACTTCTTTAAATGCTCCATAACAATATTCAAAAAATAATTTAGTTTTCTTTGCCAGAATGTTTCTCTTCATTGTCTAGTTAACTGCAACAGCTCACCCCCCCATTGCAACAACTCACCCCCACATTGCAACAACTCACCCCCACATTGCAACAAGGTCATATTTCCTACAACTTCTCCCATTGCATTTTATTTGGCAATTTCCATATCAGACTCTCTCTATTATAGAAACAAAGAGTCTCTTCTCCCTGAAGGAAAGAGAATATCTAATTTGGTTTAGTATTCCCACACTTTATCCCAGACATGGTACTTAGTATGCATTCATAATAGTCACAGTAATTACGAGAATGTGCTAATGGCAGGAGTAAGTCAGCAGTCGTGATAGGAAGAAGAACAGGAATAAATGTTGTGAATTGACAAAATATTACTTAAAGGCATCATTTTTACAGCTCCTTTCAAGAGGCATGTAGTAGAAAATAAAATTGTGTGAAATTCCCAAATGATTCAACCCTGTTCTTCCACTTGGCATTCTCCGCCATTGGACTCAGAGAGTGAAGCACCATTATCCAGTGAACAGGAAGCTTAACTGCCTAGTTTTCCACAAAATGGAGCTAAATCTCCTGTGTTATGGAATTCTTACCTAAGGAAATAGAAGGAAATTTTGCATCAACACTATAAAAGGGCTTTGGACATGGCCACCTCTAAGTTTAGTCTACAACACAACTGGGAACTTGTCATTTCCCGAACACAGTCCTCTTTAAAGAAGGAGGATTACATGACTCTAGAAGAAAAAGTAAGGCACATCCTCAGAAAACAGGGCAGTGTGTTTGACTTTAAAGCAATCATAAAAGGGTTTTTGAATGTTGGAAAAAAAAAATAAAAGCATTGTAATTTCAGACTGCCCAGAAACCATGCAGCTGAATAGGTTTGCAGATCTGTGGCTCAGATTTCAAGGTTATCGCTCCAGGCAGTGACAGTCTGTGTTTTGTAAAATTGACATGGAAGCATATTAAAAAATTTTTTTTTCATCTCTTTGCTGCCATTGTGTTTTGAAGGTCAGGAATGCATGTAGGGTCTATTCACTGACAGCAGATGTAACAGGAGTGTGGGCAACCTACTTAAGTTTTTCTACAGGCTGTGATTCTAAAGTTGGAAGTCAGAAGGCAGTACATGCATAGATAAGTTTGTGCTAAGTAGTTAGCATCCTCCCACAGTGGTTGGACCTACGTATGCCAAAAGGTGGAAGGCAGTAGATGGATTTTGGGCAAATTGCAAAGGTGAAGCCTTCCATTCTTTGCACTTTTCCTATCTTGCTGTAAAACCTCAATCAATTCACTTAATTTGCTGGTCCTAATTTTGACAGTTAATGAATCAGAGTAGGCATCTATGGAAGTCAGCCTTCTAAGATGGCTTCCAGTGATCCACACCTCCTGATATTCATAATCTCTTGTGATACCCTCCCCTCAGGTATGGGCTGGGACCTAATGATTCACTTCTATAAGAATATTGTGAAAGTATAGGAAAGACATGGAATCAACCCAAATGCCCATCAAAGATAGACTGGATAAAGAAAATGTGCTACATATACACCATGGAAGCAGCCATAAAAAAAGAATGAGATTATGTCCTTTGCAGGGACATGGATGGAGCTGAAGGCCATTATCCTTAGCAAACTAATGCAGAAACAGAAAGCAAAATATCTTATGTTCTCACTTATAAATGGGAGCTAAATGAAGAGAACACATGGATACATAGAGGGGAACAACACACACTGGGGCCTATTGGAGGGAGGAGGGAGGAACGAGGGAGATGATAAGGAAAAATAGCAAATAGGTATTAGGCTTAATACCTAGCTGATGAAATAATCTGTACAACAAACCCCCATGACACATGTTTACCTATGTAACAAACTTGCATACCCTGTACATGTACCCCTGAACTTAAAAGTCTTTTAAAAAAAGAATATTGTGAAAGTAATGGATGTTGCTTCATCATGAGGTTACAAAACACTGTGGCTTCTATCTTGCTAGCAGACTTTCTTGGTGGCTTTGATGATACAGAGGCCATGTTGCAGACACCCAACTTACATATTGGAGTGCTACATGTGACAGAACTGAGGGTGACCTCCAGTCAAGAGTGCACAACGAACTGAGTCCTTCAGTCAAAGAGCTTGCAAGAAGCTGAATCCTACCAATAGGATCAACTGAGTGAGCTTGAAAGAAGATCCATCCCCAGTCAAGTCTTGAGATGAGAATGCAGCCCTAGCCAACTCCTTGATTGCAGCCTTCTGAGAGATGCTGAGCTGGAGGGTCCAGTTAAGCCATGACTGGGCTCCTGATCCACAGAAACTGTGAGATAATAAATGTGTGTTGCTTTAAGCCACTAATTTTTTAATTAAAAAAATCTAGACTGCCATATCCAGTACACTGATAGTTACCTACTAAGTCTTATTTTTTTCCAACGGATCTTTCAACCTGGAAATAAAAGTAGAAATAATAACATGATCTCAGAAAAGGGTTTATATATCTAAGGCAAGATAACATAATCTGCTGCATCAACAACCTAAATAATGTACCATATTTTTCAGTATTTATTATGGGTAATACACGTATAGAGCCTGCAACATAATTTTGATGAAAGTCCTTCTATTCCCAAACTTATAGACATGCTTTAAGTATGGGGGCAAAAATAAAAGTTTTTAAAATTCCTTTCTAGAAAATTATAAAATCCACCTGAAGTCACAAAATCTGTAACTATACAAGCCCAGCATGTATTATCCAATAGTGATAATTCAGAAGGCAAAATTCATAACATGCCAAGTCATTACCAAATATTCTATGAAGATCTAACAACTGAAGTAATTTGCCCTCACTTTTCCTTCTAGATGAGAAAATGCCTTGCAAAATTGGAATCTGCTTGACTGTTACTTTATAATCATTTGTTGCTTATTTTTGTTGGTTTATGTTGTTTCTACTTCTCATAGAGGTTTTTTTAATTTAAAAAATTTAATGTGATACTCTACTAATACTTCATGGTAGTTGGTGGGTATTATCATTTTCAGTACGATGTAAACAATAATGAAAGTCATAAAAAATTTCCAAAGTCACATGACTGTAGAGTGGTCACTTGCATTCCAACGTCTAATTGTAGGGCTCCATCCAAAAATCCCCCTTTCAAATCCAGTATATTGGATATCACTCAGTCTTCATGGCATGCTTTCATGCGTAACTACTATGCTCTATATTATTCTGCCGTTTTCTTCAATTAAAATCACTAGCTCCAAAAATGCTGTGCTCTCAACCTTTTCCTTCTTTATTTCTTTCCCTTTGGTGAAACATTGATGTTCTTAACCAAGACTGAAGAATACCCATTGTATTAGCCCTCTTTCACTCTGCTATGAAGACATACCTGAGACTGAGTAATTTATAAATAAAAGAGGTTTAATTGACTCTCAGTTCCTCATGGCAAGGGAGGCCTCAGGAAACTTACAATCATTGCAGAAGGTGAAACAGGCACATCACATGGCAGCAGGTGAGAGAAGTGAGTGCTGAGCAGAGGGGGAAGCCCCTTATAAAACCATCAGATCTCATGAAAACTCACTCGTTATTATGAGAACAGCATGAGGGTAACCGCCCCACCTGGTCCCTCCCATGACACATGGGAATTACGGAAACTACAGTTCATGATGAGATTTGGGTGGGGACACAGCCAAACCATATCACCCATGTTGTTTGAGAGGAGGCTAAGATACTCTATTAATTAAAACAGTCTTTCACCTCTTCTCTAGAAACAGGACGTCTGATCTAAGTTTTCAGCTTGCTCCCTACTTGTCTGTGTCCTTGATGTGTTGGTTTCACTATTTGCAAACTGTTTGTCTGTCTCACACATACGCCACGCAAAGCTAAGAAATGGGATCAAGAAGCAGATGGGAGCACATGTGGCCGTGTTCCCTCTTGCAACAAATCCAATAAAATGCCAGAAACTATATTCAAAAAGCAAAACACTCCTTCCTTCCAGAAACCATCATAGCATGAAAGATAAGAAAGAGTATCATCAACAGACCAGGAATTTCAACAGATCACAGAAAGATAGAAAGCAAACACACCTACAAGGAAGAGAACACACCTATGGTGTTGGAGTGATTCAAAGTTACTCCAAGAGGCAACAAATAGAAGGAATTAACTGTGGAGAGGCAGTCAAACCTATAAAGCTTTATCGACATTTTTAAAAGAAGACTGATATGGAGAAGCATAATATGTTTCCAGACTTAATCTATATATTCAGTGCAATCACAATTGGAATTCCAAAAGGATTTTTTATGAAGGTGTACAGGCTGATTCCAAAATTCTTATCTAAATGAGATCCTGTCATTTGCAACAACATGGTTAGAAATGGAGATTGTTATGTTAAATGAAAGAAGCCAGGCACAGAAAGACAAGCATGGCATGTTCTCATTTATTTGTGGGATTTAAAAATCAAAATAATTTAACTCATGGAGACAGAGAGTAGATGGATGGTTACCAGTGGCTGGGAAGGGTAGTGGTGAGAGGGGAAGTGGGGATCATTAATGGGTATACAAATATAGAAAGAATGAATAAGATAGCACAACAGGGTGACTACAGTCAATAATAACTTAGTTGTACATTTAAAAATAACTGAAAGAGTACAAATAGTTTGTAATACAAAGGGTAAGTGTTTGAGGTGACAGATACCCCATTCTCCATGATGTGATTATTAGTATCTGGTATTTGATAACACAAAAGGGTGACTATAGTCAAAATAATTTAATTGTACATTTTTAAATAACTAAAAGGGTATAACTGGATTTTGTAGCACAAAGGATAAATGCTTGAGGGGATGGATACCCCGATTTCCATGATGTGATTTTTACACATCGCATGCCTATATCAAAACATATTATGTACTCCATAAATATATATCCCTACTATGTACCCATGAAAATTAAAAAAGAATCTTATCTATTAAAAATATGTGAGAATAGAGAAATAGTTTTGAAAAGATGAACAATTATGGTGGAAATTTTTCTTCTGAGATATCAAAACTATCATGAGTCTGTATTGAGTATGAACTCGATGCAGGGGAAAACCAATCAGTGGCTAAGTAGTATTTTCTAGAAATTTAAGGTGACCTTACCACAAATTCCAGTTCTTTTCCACCATATGCAGGCCATGAGAAACTATCACATTTTTTCCTTTAGTTCTGCTAACCCAACTGCACATCAACAATGGGATAAAGAAAATAAGAGCAATTTCTGGTTACCATAAAGAACATTTCTAAATATTACTCTGATATGTAAAGTATAAAACAGACAGAAAAAGTAACATTCAATTAAGGTGGTACTATTACTTATTATGTAAAAACTTTAAATATTTTTACTGTCAGAATATTAAAAATATATATTTCCAAAATCAGTGTGATATTTCCTTTAAAAAGATAGTACTGTATTTTACTAATAAGCAGAACATTACTAGCAGTCGCTTTCCCACTTTTAAAAATGTTGTACCTTTTCAGTTAATTAAAGTAATTAATTAATTAGAGAAAGCATCTTGCTCTGTTGCTCAGGCTGGAGTGCAGTGGTGTGATCACAGCTCACTGCAGCCTCAAACTTAGGCTCAAGCAATCCTCCCACTTCAGCCACCCAAGTAGCTAGGTCTAGGGGTGCAGGTCAGCATGCCCGGCTAGTCTTTTTATTTTTTGTAGAGACTGAGGTCTTGCTATGTTGCCCAGGCTGGTCTCCAACTCCTGACTTCAAGCAGTCCTCCCACCTCAGCCTTCCAAAGTGCTGGGATTACAGATGTGAGCCACCATGCCTGGCCCCTTTTCAATTTAAATTTATGGTGCTTTAAAAGTTTTTAATTACCTGGTAAGCATGAGGTATAAGTATGTTGGAAACATTTAATATAACATGACTGAGGATTACACAAATACAAATACCCTGCAAAGCAAATCAGACCCTTGAACATAATGACACAAAATAATCCTGAAATCAAACCATTAATATTTAGCACGTGTTGCATCTGTTTTCTGAAATTATGTACCATAATGTAGTCACCTCCAAATTATTAATAATAAGCAGAAACATTTTTTAACAAATCACTCCCAAGAAAACACGAACTATTGCTTCTGGAAGCCTTGTTCAAAGGATTACTGGTAAATAATATGCATTTGTTATTTCAAGACTTATTGAAGACCCACACAACAAGCTTACAGTCTCCAAAGAGAAACAGATGTATGAACAATTCACTACAACACAAGGCCATGCATTCTACACCAAGGAAATAGCAAGAAAAGAATAAATTTCTTGGGTTTGATGACATGCAATGCAGCCACGGCAGGAGAGGAAGAAGGAGGGAGTTAGAAGAAAGGAAGGAGACATCAACAATGAGTCCAAGGTCTCCCACTTGGTGACTGGGCATATGGACAGGAACATTCAAAGCCGTGGCAATGATGATATTCACAGAGGGGTTGAGATGATTGAGCATGGGTTCTAGAGGAAGCAGAAAATCAAGAGACACATAGGGTATTGGTGGTGTGAAGTTCAGAGATGAGTCAGGGGGCTCCCAGGAGAATCTCAAAGAGTCGTGGACAAACTTAATGGACATGAGGATCTGATGGAGCAGAGATAGTGGATGATGTCCCCATGAGTAAGATCTACATTTCTGGAGAGCTCACCTACTGAATTTTCAGATTATCAAGATAGGGGACCATATGCTGTTTATCTGTATCTTCAATACCTAGCAAAATGTCTGCTCCACGCCAATTACTGATGAATATTCCTGACCTAGTCACATCTCCACCTGCTGCTGACCTCAGCAACATTGCTGTGGATACAACATGGATTGCAGCATCCTCTAGAGTTTCTATGGGTCTCAAGTTGTCACGAACAGTTAAAGTCAGATGCCAGGTGATAGGGTTTGGCTCTGTGTCCCCACTCAAATCTCATGTTAAATTGTAATCCCCAATGTTGGAGGTGGGGCCAACATTGTAGTGGTAGGTGATTGGATGATGGGGGTGGTTTCTAATGGTTTAGCACCATCCCCCTAATGCTGTCTCGTGATAGAGTTCTCATGAGATCTGGTTGTTTGAAAGTGTGTGGCACCTCCTTCCTCACTCTCTTTTCCTCTTGCTCCCACCATGCAAGACATGCTTGCTTCCCCTTCACCTTCTGCCATGATTGTAAGTTTCCTGAGGCCTCCCCAGAAGCAGAAGCCTGTACAGCCCGCAGAACCATGAGCCAGTTAAACCTCGTTTTATTATAAATTATCCAGTCTCAGGTATGTCTTTATAGCAATGTGAGAACGAACTGATAGAGCAGGGTTGCAGATTTTTTACATTTATACTTAGATTATGTTGACAAAACCATATTAGCTTTGCTACATAAGTAGAGGAGTAAGGTGTTGATATTTAATACAATATATTGATGGTAAACTAGTTGAATCTTTATTTTCCTTTATTTGAAACAGAAGTCATTGGGGGCAACAAATTTTATTAATAGGTTAATATAGTATAAGAGACATTTCATGGTAGGGGAAATATATTTTCATGGACCAGACAGATTTTGAGTAAAGAACTGGATGTGTCAGGATTATGAAAAACACTTTTATTTGTTCATTTTGTTTTTTCTTTGGACAAAATAGCTTATAAACTTGTGATTTCTAATATCATATTATAACAACAGCTGAGTTTGGAGGGCATGGTGAAGTGGTATTGTGGGAGAGACAGGAAAGGTAGACTTCTCAGACCTTAAGACAGAGCTCAAGTTCATTTACTGGATGCCTATCATCTCTACTTCCCAGAGTAACTTGACAGTGAAACCTTTTTCTTCTAGAAATGAGCACAGCATGGCATATTCTAGATAGCTTAAATTTCTGGATAACTAAAGATTTAGTAAATATAGATATATTTTAAAAATGTGTTTCTGGTCATATGACAAGCATTGTAAAACTTGATAAATCCATTTTTCTACCTTGTTTTCTGTTTTTGTTTTTTGCCAGGGATGGTCCTTCTTGCTGGAGAAAGACAATTTCAGGTAACCATGGTTTACATGAGGTTAGAAATTTGGTAAGATCTCAGAAGCTGCATGGCCTAGCACCACACTGAAGTGAAATGCCTTGGGTCACAGGTTAGGATTCTCCAGAAATTCTAGTTTTGGGGTCATCTGCCATGCTCTGTTGCTTGCTCTCTCTCTCTTTCTTTCTCTCTCTCTCTCTCTTTCTGTCCTTTCCTCTCTCCTTCTCTCTCTTTTTCTCCCTCCCTCCTTCTTTGTCTCTGTCTGCCTCTCCCTTCCTCCCTCCATCCCTCCCTCTCTCTCTCTCTTTCTCTCCCTCCCTCCCTTTGCCTTTCATTCTATTTTAAACAATTATGGATCATAAAATGGTGATTTTCTTAATTCCATCGTTCCTTCTACATTTTTTTCTTGATTTTCAGAAAATAATTTCCTTCCCCCTCTTTATTTATTCACATATCTAAGCTTATCAGCCTAGACTCATGGGCTCTTATTTTAGTCAATGAGTTATAATCCCTTCCCGTCATTACTTATTTTGGTGCTCAACTCATGCAGGATTGGCTGGTAAGAGTGCCTTCACACCGGCTCCTGTGTCCTTTGTTATTTCCCTGTCGTTATTTGGGTACTTGTTACATTCTGGAATGGCAAGGTGTTGAAAATCATCTTGTGCATTTTCTGTTCCCATAGTGAATGAGACATTTCTCAGGAGCTATATCTTAAAGCACCTTAGGACAAATTACTTATTCATTACAAAAGGAAAATTCATTCCTTTACACTGGAGAAATCTGTCAGATGATGCCTTAGCCAAGGGATCCAGTTTTACATCACCAGTAAGGGGACAAATCGACATCACATGTCTCCTGATGCAGCACACTGAGAGGGACATAGCTACAATTCAAAGTATCAAAATGTCAAAGTCATAAAAGAGAAAGGGAGTCGGAGAAGCTTGTCTACATTAAAGAAGACTAAGAAGCCATGGCAACTAGATACAATGCATGAACAAGGTTTGGGTGCTGGAATGGAGAAGGGATTGGAGAAGATTTAAAAGACATGATGGAGACAACTGACAAAATTTGAATGTAAATTGTGGATTAGATAATGACATTCTAGGAATGTTGAATGTCCTGATTTTGATATTTGCACTGTGGTTAGGAAAGAAAGGGTCTAGTTCTTAGGAAATATACTAGAAGTATTTACAGCTAACGGGGCATAATGTCTACAACTTGGTCCCAAATGGTTCAGAAAAAAAGTGTGTAAATACACACACACACACACACACACACACACACACACGGAGGGGAGATAGTCAAAAAAGCTTGGTCAAAATGTTATGACTGGTAAATCTAATTAAATTTTTCACAGGACAGGAGTTTTTTGTTTTGTTTTGTTTTGTTTTACTAGTCTTGCACCTTTTCTGTTGATTTGAGGTTGTATTAGGAGAAAAAATGACCAGACAAAATCCCTCAGAAGATGGTTACAGACAAAGCAAGCTCTCTGTGGTTTCTTGGTGAAGTACCTTCCATTGCTTGCTTGCCCCAGGGTGCTTTTAAAGCTATGGTCAAGCTACTGGACATCAATTACCCACAGCTTCTTCTGCATTTCTGCCTGAAGTCCTGAAAGGCATCTGCAGACCAGGCAGGAGCTCAGCTGAATGGGTGAGAGTATCATCATTTCAGCAGAGGTTTTTTTTTTTTTTTTTTTTGTCAAACCTCTGAATCCACAAATAATTTTTTCTTTACTAAATGACTTGTATGGTATGCCCAAGCTATATAATTTTGTTAATATTCTTTTTCCCCAAAAACAGATGTGGTT
The DNA here is from genome assembly GCF_029281585.2 of Gorilla gorilla gorilla. Classification (NCBI taxonomy): domain Eukaryota; kingdom Metazoa; phylum Chordata; class Mammalia; order Primates; family Hominidae; genus Gorilla; species Gorilla gorilla. The sequence goes on along the minus strand of NC_073247.2, from coordinate 17,871,234 downwards.
TCTAATATAAAGAGGAATGCACTCAAAGTCACTAGAAATGGGTTTAGTTCCAGTTTTCTACCCACTTCATGAGGTTGAATCACTTTTTTAATTGCTATAGATTTTTTTTTTTTAAGGCCAGGTGTGGTGGCTCATACCTGTAATCCCAGCACTTTGGGAGGCCGAGGTGGGAGGATCTCCTGAGGTCGGGAGTTCAAGACCAGACTGGCCAACATGGAGAAACCCCATCTCTACTAAAAATACAAAATTAGCCAGGCGTGGTGGTGCATGCCTGTAACCCCAGCTACTCAGGAGGCTGAGGCAGGAGAACTGCTTGAACCTGGGAGGCGGAGGTTGCAGTGAGCTGAGATGGTGCCATTGCACTCCAGCCTGGGCAACAAGAGTGAAACTCCATCTCAAAAAAAAAAAATAATAATTTTTTTTTTAAAGCAAGACCTGATTGTGAAAATCAAAATGCATCTATGTGAAAATCCTTTGGCAATAGTAAAACCCTACACAAGTATAAAGTTTTGGTATTTTGAATACATTTGTAATTGTTACACATCTTCAGCTAGAGTCCCACTCACATGATTTGCTCCATCTCAATTAATAGCAACCAGCCCCTCCCATGATAGTTAATTTATTATGCACACAGAATATAATTGCATTTTTGATGTTTGGATGGTTTTGAAAATCACCAAAAGGCCATTGTAATCTTGAGCACATTTTGTGTGCAGTGCACTTCATCAGAGGTTTGATGGGATCCATATAAACTGATCATTTATGTCCCTTCAGGGGGAGAAAACCCCTCATCACACTCAATGTTCAGTCCATTGAATGCATTAGCAATGACTAGTTATTAATCTTATAACCTTTTCTAATTAACAGAATAAACTGTAAAATGAAGACAAATTGAATGTATCCAAGGGTGAAACACATTCAAGCACTTATCGCAAACTTACCCTGAAAAAGTAATCTATAAATATTTCACGACAGAGGGAAGCTGGTCTGTACTTATTTATAGGAAAAATGCAAAAATGCAAACTAACTCCTTTGTCATTTGTTTCTCTGTGTCTTCTTTCATGATGCCCGGAAAATTGTTAGGGATAAGTACTGTAAACATTGTCATTATTGTTATTTATTTTATATAGCACCCCTAATAAGTATTCCAGAGCTGCAGAATAAATAGCAAACCACAGAGAAATAACAAGCAACAATAAACAAATTTGTAGCAGCAAAACACTTACCCACAGGAAAAAAACATAGACAAAGAGTTGAAAAGGCAAAGGAGACAAGAATCATAAAAATGAACTGGATTAAATGCTATGGCCATCAGTGCTGAATGCAGTATTTATATATGTAGAACTACAGCAGAATAGCAAAGGGTTTTTTTTTTTGCTTTTTCTAAAAATAATGTTTGAGAAACAGTTTATTAAGTCAAAATGTAGTGTGGAGTTTCTCAGCCTTTACTAACATTGGCTCTGCTGGCATTTGGGGCCAGATAATTCCTTGCTGAGGGGGTTTGGAGGGGTGATGTGCATTGTGGGATATTTAGCAGCATCTCTGGTCTCTACCCATTAGAGGACAGTAGCAGCCCTGCCCCCCAGGTATGACAACCAGAAATGTCTTCAGACTTTCCAAACGTCTCCTGGCCAGTGGTAGAGAGGTGGGGCCAAACTGCCACTGGTTGAGAACCACTGATGTAGTGCAAACTAAGAGGGAAGAATTTGTTATAATGTGGAATAGTTTCCAGAATGAGGCTTTCTGGCTTCATGGCTTAATTAATAGGCTTCCAAGGGCTTAACAACCCCAGTTTGATAATACAGGTTCATCAGAGATCATGGTGCTTAGGTCAAACCTACCTGGGTTTAAGATACCTTATTAACTGAATGACCTTGAGGCAGTCAAGACACTTCTGACCACCACTTCCCTACCCGTAAAGTAAGAATGAAAATTAATGATTTCCAAAGATCACTAAGGGGTGTCTTTTTTAAAAATTTATTTTATTTTATTTTATTTTATTTTAGGTTCAGGGGTACATGTGCAGGTTTATCATATACATAAATTGCATGTCATGGGGGTTTGGTGTACAGATTATTTCATCACCCAGATGATAGGCATAGTACCCAATAAGTAGTTTTCGATCCTCACTCTCCTCCCAATCTCCCCCATCATGTAGTCCCCAGTGTCTACTGTTTCCATCTTTGTGTCCATGTGTACTCAATGTTGAGCTCCCATTTACACGTGAGAACATGCAGGATTTGGTTTTCTGTTCCTGTATTAGTTTGCTTAGGAAAATAGCCTCCAGCTCCATCCATGTTGTTGCAAAGGACAAGGTCTCATTCTTCTTATTGGCTGCATAGTATTCCATGGTGTATATGTACCACATTTTCTTTATCCAATCTGCTCTTCGTGGGCATTTACACTGAATTCATGTCTTTGCTACTGTGAATAGTGCTGTGATGAGCATAGGCATGCATGTATCTTTATGACAGAACTATTTATATTCCTTTGGATATATACTCAGTAACAGGATTGCTCGGTTGAATGAAAGTTCTGTTTTAAGTTCTTTGAGAAATCACCAAACTGCTTCTCTTTGCATGTGAAAGTCCCTAACCCAGTGGCTGGTGCATAAATAGGAGACCCTGAATAATTGTGGACTTAATGCCTTCAAGTGCAGCCAAAATCACGTCTCAGAAGATGAAGAGAATAGAAGCAAGTATCAGTTTAATCATTCTAGATTACAGGCTGAAGAACCAAAAACAGGAAATGGCTTTGTGTGCCCTGTTACTAAAAGCCACTAAATCACTGGATTGAAAACCAGACTTTGTTTTTTTTAAGTCTGGTGGTTGCTGTATTGGAAATATCTAGAAAAGTGAAATCTTTATGATCGGGCAATTGGATGGACAGTAAATGTCCCAAAGGTTCACATACAGTTCAAAGCAGGCCAGGGCTGTTTAGAATAGAATCTGTTATTTTGTTGACATTGCTCAGAGAGAATGATGGTGAGAAGTAAAATGCTAGAATTGTCATCTATGTTGGATTTATCTTTAATCAGGACACAACTTCATGTGATATTAATGGAAAGATCCACTACCCATTTCTTTTCCCACGGGAGATTTTGGAGGACTCTCCTAAGTGTCTATGGAGAAAGGTCTTAGGACGGTATTCATTGAATTGAATCTAAATGTATTGCAAATGTAAACTGCTGACTGGATAACCAGGTTCAGCTCAAAGTGGACAGGAGCAGTGGTTGATTTTGCATCTGTGGTGGGAACCTCTATGGTGGTCCCCAGGATTTTCACCCTCTAGTATCCATGCCTTTGTGTGGTTTTCTCCTTGGAATGTGGGAAGGACCTATGACCTACTAACCTATAGAATACGGTAAAGAGAATGGGATATTACTCCCATGGTTATGTTTCATGGCAAAAGTAAAGTGGTTTTGCAGAAATAATTGAGGTTCTCATAATCAAAAGGGATATTATCTTGGATAAGCCTGATGTAATCAGGTACACCTTTTTTTTTTCTTTTCTTTCTTTTTCTTTTTCTTTTCTTTTTTTTTTTTTTGAAACAGAGTCTCACTTCGCTGCCCAGGCTGGAGTGCAGTTGCTTGCATTTTGGCTCACAGCAACCCCCACCTCCAGGGTTCAAGCTATTCTCCTGCCTCAGTCTTCCAAGATGCTGGGATTACAGGTGCGTGCCACCACGCCCAGCTAATTTTTGTATTTTTAGTAGAGACAGGGTTTCACCATGTTGGCCAGGCTGGTCTCAAACTCCTGACCTTAGGTGATACACCTCAGCCTCCCAAAGTGCTGGGATTACAGGCGTGAGCCACCAAACCTGACCTAGGTGCACCTTTAAAGGAAGACCTGGCCAGGCATGGTGGATCACATCTTTAATCCCAGCACTTTGGGAGGTAGAGGCAGGTGGGTGGATTGCTTGAGCCTAGGAGTTTCCGATCAGCCTGGGCAACTGGGCAACATGGCGAAACCCCATCTCTACAAAAAATACAAAAATTAGCCAGGTTTGGTGGTGCACACCTGCAGTCCCAGTTACTCAGGAGGCTGAGGCAGGAGGATCACTTGAGCCCAGGAAGTCAAGGCTGCAGTGAGCTGTGGTTGTGTCACTGCACTCCAGCCTTGTCAACAGAGTGAGACCCTGTCTGAAAAATAAATACAGTAAAATAAAATAGGACCTAGAACTACCCTGAAGTCAGAATCTCCAAGCAGCAGAATCTTCTCTTTGACTCTCCCTCCTCCTTTCTCTCTTTCTCTCTGACTCTCTTCTCAGTTTCTGGATTTGAAGGCGTAAGTTGCCTTGAATTTTGTAGCCACCAGAAACTGGTTTCTGCCAACAACTCAATGGAGCTTGAAAGCAGATCCTTCCCCAGCCAAGTCTTCAGATGAGAGCACAGCTTAATGACACCTTGATTGAAGCCCTGAGATATTCTGAACATATGACCCAGGTAAGTTGCACCCAGATTCCTGACCCATGGAAATGGTGAGAAAAATGGGTGTTGATTTAAGCCGCTAAGTTTGTGGTTACCTGTTGTGCAAGAGATAATAATACACCACCCATCCCCACCACTCCTTCACAAACACCCTTTCCTAAGGAATCAGAGGCTTCAATATCTACTCTGGCATGCTACATATTAAAAGACATTAACTTATAGTTTTCCATTCTTTATGAACCTATGTATCAGCCCATTTTTAGCTACTGAACTTGTGGTTACAATATGTCTGTTGATGGAAAGGAAAATCCATTCAATAGCACGAATATAGGTGGAATTCTTTCACATACAACATGAAGGGCTAACCAAGCCTCTCATTCCCACAGAAACTTCCTCATCTAATATTTTCTGCATTTTACTCCTTCGGATAAAATCTCTTATAGAACTTAAGGTGAGCTTTTAATATGGAGTCTATGCTTTATCTTTATATTCCGTCTTATGCTTAAATACAACTGGAGAATATCAAAGCTGCAGTCTCTAAGGCATTTCTCACCATTGGTGGAGCCTCAAAAACTATTGGACAAAATATTATTAAATACACACAAAAACCATGTACAGTGCTCTTGGATGCATCAATCTGGGGATGGATGGCTGGTTCTATTGATGCCT